>NC_040044.1:14449117-14698602 GCF_003713205.1 Coffea eugenioides
ACCTAAGTGATCTTAAGAGCATCGGGAAAACCATCCAAGAGCTGAGTAAAAGGGTCGAGCAAACGCGGAGTGATAACAGGAGCTACGTCCCTATGTTGGTAGAAGGGGTCAAAAGAAATAATGCGATTTCTAAAGACAATCAGGTACGTACGTACAGCATAAATTAGTTGTTTTTTTTTTTTTGTGGTTGGGGGGGGGGGAGCAAAAAGCTTAAATTGGTTACTACTACAATTTCACAATTAATTCTGCCTTCATTGTTTGGAAGAAAAATGATTCATACGAAGTTTTGGAAATTTATCAAAGCCATATATATCTATCTGGGTTCTTATAGATTTTTAATTGGCAAGACGTAACTATCTGTAAGGTTGGCAAAAGCCAAACCAGCAGCACTAACTATACGACTACCAATCACGACTCTCATCTATTTACAGCAACTGCAGCCAATATGCCAAATGATACTAAGTAAGAAAACAAAAACTCATGCCAGAAACGTGCACTGATCAAAATTCCAAGATATTCTAATAGCCCAATTAAGCTTTGTTGGCTTAATCTTTTTTCTCCAAGAAGTTATTGCTGCTTGAACTTCAGGAATGATGGATTGTGGGATGACGAAAGCAGGTTTCTCCCAACTAGCAAAAACTCTCATGTTGCGCTCTCTCCAAATATGATAGACAGAAGCTGCAAGAGACAATTGGATAATTTGATCAACAAACCTATCCCCCTTACAATGAAAGCTAAGCCAAGACAACAATAAAGGAACCAGAAGAACCACATGGCATGTGATCTGACATATGAACTCTAGGGAGAAAAGGAGGAGTGGCTTCAACCAGTCTCCTAATCTCAATATTTCTCCTCCTTCCAGCAGGCCATGCCCACTTGCCACCGACAATAATAGAAGATACTTAGCAGATAAAGAACTCTCACAAGCTGCAATAGTATGAGGTGAAACCATATCTAGCAAACATCCTCAGAAACACCTGTCATAAAAACCTCACATTTTTGCAAATTTGGCTTAAAACCAGAGAGTTCTTCAAAACTATGCAGTACCTATTTTATCACATTCATGGACTTATCAGTGGCAGCAGATAAGATAAACAGGTCATCAGCAAAACATAAATGGGAGAGTTGCAGTTTGTAACATTATGGGTGAAAATCGAAACCATATTCCTTAATTTTGAAATCCAACAAGGCAGCAAACACCTCCATCACAAGCAAAAACAGATCAGGGGATATAGGATCCTCTTGTCTAAGCTCTTTATTCACTTTTAAAGAATCCCACTAATGAACAATTGAGGTTTAAAGAGAATTGAGCTGTAGTGAAGCACTTTGATACCCAACTTCTAAAAAGATCAGGAAACCCCATAAATTCCATCACCCTCAGAACAAAATCCCATTTGACAGAATCATATGCCTTCATTAAGTCAATCTTCAAAGCCCATCTAGGTTTACCAGCATTCTTATGATGTCTTCTCATTAACTCATGCACAAGCAAAATATTCTCAGTGATTGATCTTCCTTTAATAATGGCACTGTGGTTTGCTCTTATCAAAGTTGGTAACACAGCTTTCAACATCTCTGTTAAGACATTTGAATAGCATTTATACAGTACATTGCAGCATGCTATAGGCCTAAAATCTTTCATAGATGAAGGAGTCTCAACCTTAGGGACTAAAACAAGAACGGTGGAATTGAGAGGATCCTACATATACTGATTCTGAAAACAAAATGGAACAGTCTCCACAAATTTACTTTCTACAGGACTCCAATTATTCACAAAAAAAATCGACAGTTTAGCCATCCACACTTGAGCAGTACCCTCCTTCATGCTAAACAATGCTTTCTTGATTTCTTCCTCAGTAACTGGAGCCATTAATAGAGCCACTTGATTACCTGTCAACATTTTAGCTACAACAGTTTGTAATAGCATATGGTGATACTCATTCAAAGGACAATCAGTAAAGAGGCATTTAAAAAACTCAATAGCTACCCTTTTGACATCTTCATAATCAGTTAAAACATTACCATGCTGATCATTAATTTTCGCAATCCTATTTCTAGCTTGATGTTGAATAATAGATTTGTTAAAAAATGAAATGTTTCAATCCCCTTCAACAAGGCACTTGATTCTAGATTTGTCTTGAACAAACTTCTGTTCCATAGTCTGCAATTCAGAATATTTAGAAATCTAGGTACTTTCAAGTTGCTGTAACTCATAGTTAAAGGGATTAGATTGTATGATATTCTGAACCTGATCCAATTTACTCTTAGCTTACAGAACTTTACTGTGGATGCCAGAGAAGTATTGCTGATTCAACTTTCTTAACTCAGATTTTTAACAGTACTAGCATAAGAGAATGTGCTTTGTATATTGCCTGATATCTTGCTTATGGTTCAGTTTAATTTAATAGTTATTGATTTGCAACATTGTTGTGTACGCATAAATTTTCAAGAGATGTAAAAAGAGGCACTTGAATCACAAATTTCAAGCTTTTCAAAAAGCTCATGAAGAACACGTTCCATATGATCACAATGAGCGTCAAAGGGATCTAGGCTATCATCAATATGATCTAGGCTATTGTGAAGCTTTCAGTGGCCATCCTGAGAGAAACCTTGCTTTGCTACTAACTAATGATGAGCAAACACGTAGATCTAGGAAAGGTGTACACGAACTCCTTCTAAACCTCAAGGGCGATACACGATTTTTCCCCAAAATACAATATGCAATAAGGTTCCTAGTTTCGAGCACCCCTAAGAAACATGGTAAAAGCCAACAGCCCAAGGAGTTAATTTCATATAATTGTTGAAAGTCTGATGTCAATAAACCCCTATCTATGCTACAGTAGTCTAGATTAAAAGGAAACAAATAACTCTAGAACACGTAAAACTAGCTTGAAATTATGACACTGGCCGCCATAAGATCCAGCCCCGAATCCAGTACTCAAGAGAGCCAGATTTTGGGCTGAATTGAGTCAGTAGCACATAAAAAATCTCGGTCTAGTCCGATTCAAGATCCAGCGTGCCTCCTCATGCAATCCAGCATGGATTCATCTGAAATCTTGTCTGCAGGTTTCTTTTCTCTCGCATGATCTCATGCCTTGAACACAACTAGAATATAACAATAATAGTAGTAATAATAAAAAGTACTACACGAGACTAGGAAAACTACTGTAATTTAGAACCCAAAGCAATTTCTTGAGTAGTTTTCTTGAGATATGATGCCAGGCCTCGGACCTGGGCGGTCAATGTTCCATATCAGTAGTTATGTAGATGCATTAGTGTTTAAAGGTTAGTTTGACCTTGTCATTTGCATTCAACTGTCAGATAATTTCTTTATATGCATGCTACTAGCTTGAAGGCTATCCAGAGGCAGACAGAATCATTGGCTTTGAGGATGCAGCTGATCACGTATTGAAGCTTATTGACGTCAAATCTGAGGCAGAGGAGCAGAGCACATCCGGGGCAGCACAACAAAGTGAGTCAAAGCTAAAAGTAGTGTCAATTCATGGCATGCTTGGCCTAGGAAAGACAACACTTGCAAATAAGGTCTTGACTGACCAAAACATTGAATTTCAATTTCTTACTCGTATATTGGTTAGTGTTACAAAAAAATACGAGAAGAAAGAAGTGCTTCTTAGTATCCTAAGGTCATTGAAGATCAGTATTTCAGATCAGAACATGTCAGAGGCAGACTTAGTTAATAAGGTCCGAGAGGAATTGAAGTACAAGTATTTGGTTGTGGTGGATGATGTTTGGGAGGATGAACATTGGGACAATCTGAAGGGTGCTTTCCCAGACAATAACAATGGTAGTCGGGTGATAATAACTACTCGAGATGTGCGTGTTGCCCAATTTGTTTCACCAAAGTGTGAACCCTACCAATTGCGATTTATGAAATTACAAGAGGCTGAAGAATTACTAAGGATGAAGGTTTTTGAAGAAAACAAATGTCCAGACGAACTGAAACCCAATGAAAGGTTGATTCTGGAAAAGTGTGACGGGCTACCACTAGCAATAGTGGTGACAGGAGGTATCCTTAAAGCCAATCCAAAAGATGCAAATTGGTGGAAGGATGTGCTTGATGAAGTTCCTCCATTAGTTGATAAAAAAAAAGTGGAACGGATTGATCGTTACATAAGACTAAGCTATGATAACTTGCATCACGAGGTCAAACCGTGTTTTCTCTACCTTGGTGTCTTCCCTGAGAATTTGGAGATCCAAGTCTGGAAAGTGTTACAATTGTGGATTGCTGAAGGGTTTATTCCCCAACATGAGACAGCAAGTCTGGAGAGAATGGCAGAGCAATATTTCAGGGAGTTGGTTGATAGGAATTTATTGATTGTGGGAAAGAGAACTTTAAGCGGTAAGATAAAGACTTGTCGCATTCATGACACGCTGCGTGACTTCTGCAAGAAGACGGCCAAAGCAGAAGATCTTTTCCAAGCAATTCACAAGAATACCAATCCATCTTCTAGCCGTCGACTTTGTTGCATTAACTCTCAATTCTCGGAGTATATTCTTGGAGGACAGCCTGCTGATAAAGTCCGATCATTCTTGAGCTTTGGTCAGGATGAAACTAAGTATAATGAAGATCCCAACTCAAGTATATTTAAGCCCTTCAAACTACTCCGAGTGTTCGATATTTCATCCATATACATTAACTTCCCTGGTCGTTTCCCCACCAAACTACCCAACCTTGTTCTCCTAAAGTTCATTGCCATCAATTTCAACCTCAAAAACTTACCCAAGAGCATGTCTAGCTTGCATAACTTGGAAACCCTAATAGTTCACACAACGGAACCAACCCTTGATATACAAGCAGACATTTGGATGATGACAAAGCTAAGGCTTCTACACACTAATACCACCGCATTCTTGCCGAAGTGTCAGGATCAATCCTCCAGCATTGAATACTTACAAACTATGTCCACAATTTCACCTCACAGTCTGACGAAGGAAGTGTTTGGAAGGACTAAGAAACTCAAGAAGCTTGGTATAAGTGGGAGTTTAGGCACTCTTGTGAAGTCCAATGGTGATTCTGATTTGTTTGAATGTCTTTGCAAACTAAGCTCCCTTGAAAATTTGAAGTTACACAGTGATGAGTCCAAGCTGCATGCCCTTCCTCAACCAGACAAATTTCCAAAAAACCTTAAAACATTGAGTCTGCGTAAGACCGGTCTGGAATGGAATATTCATATGCGTATTCTCGGAGGGCTCCAGTCTCTTGAGGTTCTCAAGCTGAAGGATAAAGCTTTTGTAGGAGCGGAGTGGAAGACAGAAAAAGGGGGTTTTCGTTCTCTTAAAGTTTTGTTCATTGGAGATACAGATTTAGATAATTGGGAGGTTGAAGGAGATGATCTCCCAGAACTGAGATGCCTTATCCTCAAGCGTATCAAATCTCTTGAGCAGATGCCATCTGACTTTGAACACATGAAGAACCTCGAGAGGATTGACCTAGAGCGTACCAACAGGTGGCTGGTTAAATCTGCCAAGGACATTCAAAAATCAAGGCCACAAATTAAGCTTAGTGTTTATCCACCAGAAAAGTGATCGATAAGTAACGATGTTCTGTAAGTGCTTCTCTTACAGGTTAGTAAAACATTTCTACTGACACCATTGAATCTATTTCTTAAAGCAATATCATTATGCGTGAAACTGAAATTTAACCTGTTTTGCAGAATATCATGCTCACTTGCTTTTGTCTTCTGCTCCCTTGAATGAATTCTCAAAAAGGAGGTGCTGAAGCATCTATCTTCTTCATGTTTTCTTCTCTGTTCTGCCTTAATAAAGCCTTCTACCTAGCTCTGGCCAGCAACATTCAGATACTATATAAACTCTTTGAATTGTTTTTGTTTCAATATCTTTGATAATGTCAAATTTTCTTTTCAGCTAGTGTGTTGTGATGAAAATAAGGCCACGGATCTCTTGGCCAAATGTGTGCTAGAAGAACAAGGTGAGAAGGTATTTGTTTCTGCAAGGAATCTCAGCTGGATCACAACTAGAACCTCATATTTTCTTCCTGTTGAGAGGTTGGGTTTTAGTTCCATAGTCTTGCTTCCTTGTATTTTTAAGTTGGGGTGTGAACTTTGAATCTTGCTCTGATGTACTTTCTCCTTGTGTTAATTGAAGAAGTTGGTATTGTCTTTCTTTGGAAAGAAAGTATTACCCAACCAGTGAAGTTAAGTTCCATGTCTTTTGCTCTTCAGATTAACAATACTTTGCTTTCAAAGATTCAAGTGAGGTGGGATGATTGGATTTTCAGGACAGTTTGTTTTTCATCAAATGTTCATAGCAATCAACATCTCATCTATTCAACCACTTTGTTTCTGACAATATTCATCAGATATTCTGATTGTACGTCATCTATGCAACTGGGATTCTCTGTCATTCTTTCACCTTTACGTAATTTTATGCACAATGGTTCTTAAGCTTGATGTTGTTTTACCAAGTTGCAAAAATTTCTTGAGTTTTGTTAGACCATTTAGAAATTAGGTCTGTCATTGGCTTCTACTATTCAAAATGCTAGCTAAGAAGTTTAATACCATGCACATGTAACATTCATCATGCACTGAACCATACCACATTATCTGTAATATTTCCTTTATAATACAGTTAGTATGACAGTTTATGAAATACGTGGGTCTATGATATACTTTTGATCCTCTCCAATCTGAGCAAACTTCAAATATTTCACGAAAGTGCATCAGTTTGCTAGTTGTTATAAATTAAAAAACTTACCTTGGTCATAATTCTTCTCTGTTCCTGCTGGTCTTGCAGCCTGAAGATTCCAAATTTGGATGTTTCAATTCGTCAGATCTTTATGGAATTTTCACCATGTCTGATATGATAGCATTCATTACTAAAGTTTTGAGTTCAAAGTAAAGCGGATTAGCCGAAGTAATGGGTAATTCGGCAACTTTGGACATTCATACGTGCTAAAGTTTTCTAACTTTAGAAAGTTTGTGTTCTGCTGCTCGTAGCACAATCAAATCCAAACTTCCGTCGCCCAACAACTGTTTGATGCCTTTTTTCTTGATAAAAACATGTCATTCATTAAATCTACACTAATGGCTGAAATTATAACAATCATACGTAGATACAAACAAATCTGAAGAACAAAATTAGATTCTGCAGATTTGAAAAGTTAAGAGAATTTTACACTATGAAAATAAAAAAAATACTTAAAAAAATGTTATAGCCCTACGATCATCTATTTATGCAACTATTTCAAGGGAAAAAAAACTTTAAACCCCTTTAAAAATTGAACTCCTTTGATGGCCCTCCATATAAGGGTGGGTTGGAATTTGTAGTAAGTTAGTACCTTGATAATCAATATTTTTGTTGTACTATGCAAATCAGCTTGAAACCCAAAAGAATTTCGTAATATATTATGGATTGAGATGACCTTAGAGCCCTTTTAATGGATAAGAGTATTTTGAGAAAAAAATTAATTTAGGGATGTAAATGTCTTTTCATCCAAAAAAAGTTAGCAAATTCATGGATTCAATTAATTTAATCACTACAGCAAAATTTTCTAACATAAGATATTAAAGTGCTATAATATCTAGTTACAAAAAAGAACCTTGATGGCTGTAATGAAAAAATAATAGGTATGGGCCACATGTCGTTAGCCATAACTAGTTCAAGTTTTGCCCAAACCCATCATATTTTTTGTGAATTTAAATCGAAATTCAGACCCTGCCCATGCCTATAACGAGCTCCACTTTTATCTAATAAATATAAAATAACACTAGGGGGAGTGCCTGCGCACCGCGCGGGTGTTTGGTGCCTGTGGGAAGGAGGTTTTTTTGTTGAACAAACAATAGTACATTGTGAGAAGAAATAAAATTTAGTATGAAAAGATAAACGATATAATCAATCAATTCACACATCGTTACAATAAAACTGTGTCAAATTGAAGGTCGTTGATAATGCAGAAAGGCAGAGCAACACAGAAAACTAACCTTATTCCAAAATCCCCACCGAAAGCTTTTTCTTGCTGTTGCTCCAAATCTATAAGATTATAACCAACCCAGACCAATTGGGGTTAGGCAACGCGAAAAATGCTATCTTGCAGTTAGGCAACGCGATAAGAGTCACTAATTGTAGATACTAAGAACACACCAACAAAATTAAGGGAGGAACTGAAAAATTTGGGGGGGGGGGTGAAATCTAATCTCACGCTGAACCACCAGGAGTAGCTGGGACTGAAGAGCATTTTGAGTTGATTAGTATGAAGCCAGGTAGAATTATCTCAATCCTAAAATGCGAACAGGGAGAAACTGATAATCAACCGTTTAGGCATTAACATACCAACGGTTCGGCAATTGAATTTGGTGTAATTAATGACGAAATAATAGGTAATTTCAAAGTTGAGCTCGGATGGAAGAGAAAACGATGAGGCAAATCGTTCTAGACAAAGACAAAAAAGGAAAACTTAACTCCTGAAACTGAAAAGGGATAAAACTGACCAATGTTTGTGGCTCATAAATGCAGAATATAAATGATAGAGAAATGGGTTCCTACCATTGATAGAGAAATCGTTGGCTCATTTCCTAAATCCGATTGCCATTCAAACGTTTCAGACAAAACAACATCTCAAACGGTTATCTGTGGCTGAAAAGGGGAATTATTGGTAGTTAAGGGATATTCCGGTAATTACACCAACACACAAGCATATATGGGTTGTACAAAATGCAAAAACAGTTGCACACTAATTACACATTCCATCAATATCCAGATGGCTCATCAATGACAACTTTAAATGTATTAAAATGGGGTCATTTCAGTAAACATATCCAAATACATGCTTCCTTAACTTGTACCTAAAGTTTTTAAACTAATACACAACATTTCACATTCCCAAAAAGCCCCCACCTATGCAGTTGAAATTCAACCTATTCTTTGACCAAAACTCAATCTTATATAGTATAAGGATTTTAGCAACGCTTATAGCAGTTAATTTTTTTGAAGGATAATAGCAGTTAATTCAATCCATGTTACCACATAATAACGGCATGATATTCGTCGAAAAAAATTAACAAGGGGGCATGAGTGGACAAGAAAGAAGAAAAAAAAAAGAACGAAAATAAAAACTAATCCACACATATATTTCCAATATGATTAGAATCAAATTCAAAACCGAGGAAGAAGAGAAGGGTCACAGTATTCAATTTGTTTGAAGGGAGATTATTTGCCAAAGTTTATTTGATTGCATCATCAGCATATTTTTTGATCACATTTTTATCTCATATATATCATATAAAAAAGTGTTGAAGTATTTTTTTTTTCACAAAATTATCCCAAATAATCTACAACCCAAACACACTGTGCCTTCCTGGTGATGAGTTCCGGCAACAACGATAGCAACAACCATGAGCAAGCTCCTTCCCTCTTCAGCTCTTTATTCTTCTTCTTTTTCTTTTTTCTTTGTTTTTTAATATTTTCTTCTTTAATATTTTTGGTGGGATTTTTCTGATGGTGGTACCGTTTGAAGATTGTGCGGGAACGAATACAGTGGAAACTGGTGCTGCTACCTGCTACCTGCTAGTTGCTAACTATGCTTGATCTTTTTTGAACTTTTGCTTCTGGGGCTGTCTGGACTTCATCATGGGGGTTAAAAAATATGGGGAAAAAAGGGTAAAGAGCATAGTATTCAATGAATTTTCTTTAAAAAAAAATGTTATTTTGGTCATCGAAATTTGAAACTCTTTTTTTTTTTAATTCAAATTAGTCATTCAACTTTTATAAGTGTATCGTTTTTTGTCCATAAACTTTTTCCATCTCAAATTGGGTTATCTTATCATATTTAATAGATTTGGTAATAATGTCCTATTGTGTATTTTTTTACTAATAAACACTTTTTTTTTCATTGCACTTGGACAGGGTTTGGCTGTGGATGAAGTTTTTGTAAGATCCATAATCGATTTTATACTTTCATTTCTTAGTTCTTACCTGCAATGCTTTTTAATGTTAATTTTGCTTTTGGAAAATGGTAATTTGATTAGATTTATGCATATCTGATTTCATCTGTATTTTCTGTTACATGTATTAATCTATTGTCATATAATTTTTAAATTTATAGCTTTCAATAAAAATATCCAGGAAATCCAGTGGGTACCAAGACCATATGGGTTGGGTATGATTTTTCTATTCAAACCTATTGGCATTTGCATCCGGGTCTGGGCCTTTATAAATTCAACGATACAATCGGTTTGAATTATTGACCACATACATTTACATTCCTATCATGAAGAAGGGAGGAAAAAACACACACGCACAAGCCCTAGCTTTCACCTTCCTCAGCTTCCCATGATTTTAAGTGCACGTTAAAATTTCTCTTTTTTGTCTTTCTAACGGTACAACATGCAATACAAACTCCAAATCATAGTTATTAAACCCGGTTCGACCCGACGGTTCAACCGATCAATCAGGTGAATCGGCCAATGAGCTGGGCTAGGTCGTTAATTAGATCGTTTCTGCAAGTGAACCGTTGACTTGTCAACGAACCGACGATTCAACCGGTCAATCCGGTGAACCGTCCGATTTTGTAGGGAATTTGGTTTACATGTGATCGGTCGAACCGTCGAGCCGGGTTGTTAATTAGATCATTTATGCAAGTGAACCGTTGACTTGTCAACGAACCGGCGGTTCAATCAGTCAATCCGATGAACCGTCCGATTTTGTAGGGAATCCGGTTTACAGGTAAAAAATTTTTAGAAGATGTTAGAGCAATGGTTCGACCTTATGTATATAAGCAAATGCAATCACCACTATACCAATGATAGTGAGACAATTGTGCATTTTATTTGATCTCAATTTTGGCCACTTATTATGCAAAGTAATGGGTTCCTGCTCATAGTTGGTATTTGTCTCAATTGCAGGCGATTGGTGTCAAGAGTGGTGAAAAGAGACCAATTTCCTGAAGATTATTCATTCCAGAGTGTGCCCATATCAGAGACCGCAGAGTTTATGTCCAAAAAGACGGACCGCGGGACTTATCTCTGGAAGCTCGCTACTATTTTTGGGATATGTGTTTTGAAGTTGCGTGGAATTAGGAAACATCTTCAGAGAATCTTTTTGGCAACAACTCAAGGAGAAAAATAAGGGAAGCTATCCTTCATAGATACAAACACTTGATTGGTTAAGGAGGCGGCGGCGGAAACACTTTAAATAGGTTCCTTGGATCTTTTGATCTTTTATCTTTTTTGATCTTTTTCTTTCCTTCTTAACATGAGTTAGAAACTAGCGGCTGTACCTTTTACTTTTTCATCAACAAAATTACATTGAAGCCTGGGATTGCATCATCGTCATGAGGCAAGGCTAGGTTCCTTTATCTAGTCGAGGAATAATCAAGACCTGGTGCATGGACAATTGTGAGATCTTTTTAATTGTTTAGCGCTGTCTTAAATTCTACATTCGTGGGTATTTAATTATTCCTTGTTTTAATAGGTTATTATTGTTTGGATCTATTGGATTAATGTGCCCAGTTATTCAATCATTTGAATGGTATACTGCCAATTAAGACGGTGGTGCGTATCACTTGCTCGTCTTAAAATTAGTGGCAAACAGCACAATTTAATTGCCTCGCAAGCAATTTAATCTGTGTCGTAGGAATAGTTAATCTAGTTTAAATGAACCCACATGTGTGTTTGTTAATTAGAATTGGGTCTCTCTAATTCTTAAAGTTGTAAATAGATTAAATCTTACGAGCTTCTCTGGGGTTATCTATTTTACAAGGGAGTAGTTTATGAGCATCTCTGGACTACCATATAACTAAGGAGAGATTGGTAGTTTGGCGGTTGCTGAATTGTTAAAACCAATTTACTTACGAACGTGTGAATTATTCCAGGTATCCATGATCAATTGCGTGAGTCGGTGCCGAAATTATTTCCTTGACTAGCTTGTGTCAATTAATTGTTTATTATATACTTTAGCTACTGCACTATTTACGAAGTGGAAATTCAGTATCCTTACATCTTTAATTTGTTCTTTATATGTCCCTTCCTAAAGCCCCCCAAATTATCTGTGTAATAAATCTGCCAGTTCCTGAGGAGACGACCCTACTTACTACTATACTCATTTAGTTTTGAGAGTAGGCATTGATATAAATTTTATTTTTGGTAGTTTGACAACCACCAGCCAACAACTCATTTGATGATTGTTTAGTCTTTCTTATATTATATATTAAACTTTTATTCTTATTTTATTTCTTCAAAACAAAATTTATTTGGAATCTTTTAATAAATTTTATTACTCCCCAAACTCTATAAATTATGAAATGGATTTAAAAAATAACATATCACACAATTCATTTTAATATCGTTCATAATAATTTTTTGCACTTAAAATTCATAAATAAAGTAGATAATTACACTTAGATAAAATTTTATACTTGAAATTTGATGGGTTACTAATTGAATTTTGGTTTTGTTAATTCTTATAAGAATTAATGATTCTATAATAAATTAGACTAATTAAGCATTTACTATGGCACAATTTTTTTTATAGTTTTAATCATATCAAAAATTATGAAATATAATATTTAAATATATTTAGTGACCCGTCAGTTGAACCACTCACCTACTGGTTGAGCCAGTAACCCGTTCACCCATCTCTTTTACTGGGTTCCTCTCTGGCCGGATTTAATAACTATGCTCTAGATACATTTGTTATTTTTGATAAATCACAATCTAAATTTATTTTCTTCAGAGGAGAGAATGAGACACTTATGTCCTATGGTTTTTTCTTACATTCTTGTTTAGAATTTGCTTCTTACATTCTGAAGTGCATCAAACAAAAGAATATATTTGTAACACTTCAATTGAGTGATTTTCTTCCCTCCTCAATATTTGTGTATCAACAACCCCTTTTTCCCTTGATTTAAAAGCTATTGGACGAGCCAAAGTCGAGCAAATTCTGACATAGGTACAGAAAAGAGGGAATAAATGCAATTTCATCCCAGTGTTTGGCGTGCAGTATCAATTTAGTTCTTAATATTTTGACCAAATAAATATAGTTCCCTAAAGTTTGTGATAAAAAATTTAGGACAATTTATTGCAAATCACATTAATTAGCTAACCATCAAAATCAAATTGGCATTAGTCAAAAGTTTTGACTTTATATTTTGGGTCCTTAACATTTGAGTTTCAATCAATGTAGCCCCTTAGGTTTCAAATATTTATTATTTTTATGGTTTGAACATGAATTGATACAGTATTTTGGCTTATTGGTCTAATATCAACCAGACCACTTGCAGGTGACATCCTATACCACCTAGATGCTTCCCATTCCTTCTTTTTTTTCTGATGGATTCGCCTTGTTAGTAGGAAGATTATACCTTTCAAACTTGGCCTTCAAAAATGAGCATGTTTCTGGACTTCCAAAGGTGCCAAATGACTGATATGAACAGTCTGTCTTTAACCCTTGGGCAGGTAGATAAACCCATAAAGAGAGGTATGGGAGAGAGTCTGGAACTCTTTTCACAGTTCCTACCTTTGACTATGAAACCAAGACCTTCGTACGGCCTGCCGGTAGTAGTGGTGAGGTCTGTATTTACATTGATTGTCTTGTTGCTTAGAGACTCCACTGAGAGTTTAAAGCAAGTAGTTGTATGTTCGACAAGCTAGTGTTAAGCATATTACTCATAAGCTAGTGACTGAGATTTGAACTCCATCATTTGGGAATTTTTTCTTTCTACCTGAAAGATGGTACAATGACTTATGGGTCTTTTTTTTCTCGTGCTGTATCGGAAATCTTTTTTAGTTACTTGGATGTGAGAGGTGGAGAGCCAATCCTTCTTGGAGCTTTAAGCTCAGACCTGGTGATTTGATTTAGTGCACAATCTTCCTTGATTTGATACCGAGCTGAGGGGAATTTAGGAAAGCAGCCTCATTGGTCGTCTGCCTCATGACCTCTTGCTTATGTTTTGGGTTAAGCTTAGGCTGAAGAAGGGATTGAATCAATCATAACGATCCCATCAAGCAGAAGAATAAGAATAAGGAAGGTAAGTTCACTCAATGACAGACAGAGTACTGCCCTTGCTCTTGGTTGAATTTGCCAGCGGTGTGAGAGGAATAGCCTTGAATCTTGAGAATGAGAATGTTGGGATTGTTGTCTTTGGTAGTGATACTGCTATTAAAGTCTCTTAACTAGAAGCACCGATTCCACTTGTTACGGAAAAAACTGGAGAGAATCTATCAAAGAAGTCTAATATGTAAGTCAGGAACCTAATTTTGATCCAAAGGTTTAAACTATCAGATCATGAGCCCTTATTTACATATTAACCGCCATTTTTTCATTTCTCAAATCAATGTAGGGTACAATTCTTTAATTATAAACCTAACAAGACAAACATGGGATTCATGCACCACTATCCAGAAATCTGTGAGTCTTTTCATTGGACATATCCTGTGAAATAAGCTGCAATCGATACAGTATTTTCAAATTAGCCCTTCTTTTAAGTTACATGAGCATTAGCGGAATTGATTGTGGCTCCCTGCAGTATTCTCTCTGAAAAAAAATAATTTGGGGATTGAAGCAATACTAGATAGAAAATGGCAAGAAATGAGAGTACTAAAATCCTCATCTTTGAGGGGACTGGATAGCTACATAGCGAGAGAAATTTCTAATTTTGTGATGAATTTTAAAAAAATTCTACAAAAGGGGTGATTTTGGTTGGGTATTCCGTAGGGGGCCTTCGTATTTGCGAAATACGAGCTCAGTAGAGCTCGCATTAATAGAGCGTATAATTTATTTAATTTTTTTTTGGGCTCTCATTAAATTTTTTCCAGAAAATAGTATGAGCTAAATGCGAGCTCCTAAATAAAATTTTTCAAATAGCTCGCATTTGATAAATTTGACCTCCAAAAATTGTATTTAATTTTTTTTGTTAGATTTCGCATTTATAAGTATGACTTTCAGAAAATTAAATTCAAACTTGCTAGAGAAAAAAATTTAAAATGAAATTTACGAGCTCCCACCAAAATGTATCTTTTTCAGAAAATGTTGTTTATTTTGTAGAATTTGCCTTTACTAAAATGCTGTCGGTAGTAAAATCTTATTTTAAAAACTCTACTAAAATCTTATATTTCGCAGAAATGTTAGAGAAATGTTATTTAAAAATCTGTAATTAGTAGAGGAATAAATTTTTTTTATTTTAAAACTTGCACGTGCCTAAAGTCATCAAATTTGTGTTCTAAAAAAAATCATATTTCTTTTATATTAAAAAAATTGGTAATTGTACGGTTGAAAATACGTTATTTTATTATAATACATTTAAATGGTGGAAAAAGTACACATGCATAGTTCTTTCTATTTCATATATCAATGAAAAAATAGAATGAAATTGTTAACATGTAAGGCGTTGACTATATTTTATGAATAAAATACTAACTTTTTTTCCTTTTTTATCAAATAATTTTTTTTTATCAAATTCTAATTTTCCTTTGTTATTAATGAATCGTATTTATTCGTTGACACCGACGAATATTAGTTATAAGAATCTAATAGTTAATAGTCATTAATATCTGTTACAATTTCAACTGTAATTTTAGAAATTTCATAACGCAATGTTTTTTAAAAAAATTATATAAGTTATTTTTATGAAGTGCATGTTATTTGTTTGGTAGTTGAAAAGGAAAAGAAAAAAAAATTAAATCAAATATCTAGCGATTAAATCTTGCGTGTTTTACCTTTTACAATTATTGGCAGGATTACTATTTTGATTAAAAAAATAAAGCGATAATCAAGGTAAATTTATTGTCATGCAAAAATCCTAAAACCCTAAGTGCTGAAGGCGTAAAACACGAAATCGTAAATCTTAGAAACCAAATCCTTGTAAACCCTAAAACATTAAATCAAGGTTGTTGGGTTTATTAAAATCCATTAAAAAATATTTTTGTGGCACGATAGGATTACTATTTTAATTAAAAATCTAAAGTCCTAATCAAGACACTCTATTGTCAAACTAAAATCCTACAACCCTAAACCCGAAAGTGCTATTCTCCTAAAACACTAAATCTTGATCTCTAAAACCCTAAAACCCTGAATCCTAAAAGCCTCAAACCCTGAGTGCTATATCTAATGTAGTCAGTAGCTGAACCAAAGATAAGATGTTTTCTTTTGTCTACAACTCATTTGGTCTTCTCTTTTGTTGCAGAAACATGTGCCACCGATATCTGTCCCTTAAAATAGTTGGAAAAGTTGTGAAAAAGGTAAAGGAAAACGGCTGTGCCACTTGCTGAAGAGATAGGCAGATCCGAGCCTCGGATCCGAGGGTTGAATATAGATCTGAGCTCGGATCTTTAGGATCCGAGGACTTCCCATGATGGATCCGAGGTCGGATCTTCTGACCTTGGATACACTCCTCCGGAAGTACAGACGAGGGATCGGATCTCTCTTTGCTCTCACGGATCCGAGCTCGGATCCGTGCCATTAAATTTTCAGTTTTTTCGCTTCTTTCCTTTTTCCTTCATTTTTCCTCCTAATTTCTTGTGTACTTTATCCTCTGGATAATCCTTACACTTGTTTCAACTAGTACATGAACTTCATATATCGATATCTCTCACATTTCACAAAATTAATGCATTAATCCACTCACAATTTCACAAAATTGAACATTTTGGCCATTAACTTGAAATATTGGAAAATTTTTTAAAAAATTTTTACAGAGTTTCCCCATAAAATGGACAAAACTCCCTGTCAACAACCTAAATTTCAAGAAAATTAACCACAATACAACATTTCCAAATAAAATTCCGACATTTTTAAGCTATAGACAACTCAAATCATGCATTCCAAAACACAATCCCCATAAGATAAAGTAATCCTTCCCCCACACTTGAATTTAACAATGTCCTCATTGTGAACAAGGTAATAGAAACTGAAACTTCTCTCAAAATAAGTGATGATTCAAATTGAAGCCATTAATCCTCACGATCATCCAAATTTTGTTCACAATGAAACAAAAGAGTACAAAAAATCATGAGTAGCTCAAGAGAATCCAATATGAAAACTACAAAGTTTAAACCGAACACAATAAAAGAAAAATATAGCAACAAAAGATGTAATCAGCTAAAGATCTTCATGGCTGCTAAGAACGAGGGTCTACTGCCTCCTCATTTCCATGAGGACCCTGTGATGTACCAATATGCCCCTCCTCCTGCTGAGGCGTCAGAGTAGGTGACCAGCGGATATGGAAATGATCCTCGATCGCACGAAGACAGCGATCACGTCTGTCGAGTCGTTCTGTCATCATTGTCTCGGTCTGGTCAATGCGCTCGACGACTCGTGTCTCCATACAGCATATGGCATTGAGGAGCTCTTGCCACTTGGATCGCGACGGAGGTGGTGGTCGCGAAACGGGTGGAGGAAGAGTCTGCTGTGCCCCTGTCTCTTGAGCTTCTGGTTCCTGCTGAGTGTGAGGTGGGGGCTGAGCAGAAGTCGAAGCTTCTCCAGTGTCTCGAACCAGAGCAGCTCCAAAATTTGTCGAGATACTCAAGGATTTGAGTATCGAGGCACTGACCTCGTCGGCGGACCTAGTGACAATGGCTCGTTCGGTTGCAAGAGGAACCTTGAGCTTCTAAAAAATGAGAGATAGCAGCCGAGGGAATCCAAAGCAAGTCTCGCCAGCCCTCATGCGAGCTGTGGTCCGCATGTAACTGATGATGATGCTGGGTAAAGGAATACCAGTCAACTGCTCACCCACACCATGCATCATCTTATCCAAAAAATAGATGTCACTATTGCGGAGCTCCCGTTTTTCACTCCTCTTGGGTACCACATTGAAGGCGAAGAGATAGAAGATCAAGTGGTACCTATACTCGAAGGATTCGGCATATACGGTGAGTTTCTTTGAACTTCCTCGCTCCCTATATTGACCCTTTAGACGTGCTACCGCTTCTCCCACCTGCCAAGGGTCGCGTGCCTTGAATTCCTTAGTCAATTTAACATCCACTCCTTCGTCTTTGAGTTTGGCGATTTTGGCGACTGTATCCCGGTTAAGAGCCACTCTCTTCCCTCGAACCCAAGAGACGATGAGGTTGCCACTGTGACTCTGTTTGCTTTCTACATTGGCGTAGAACTCCCGGACGAGATTGGGATAGTAGTGCTTGGGCAATTGAAGGAAGTTCTCCCATCCGAGTCGCTTGAATGTCGTAGAGATGTGGTAGTGCGCATCCACCTCCGGTGCCAGGTGCTTTTCAATGATAATTTCCTTATCCAAGCTTGCTTCGTACCACTGTTGATTCTCGAGTGACGTGAATGTAGAGGTGTCATAATCTGGAAGCGGCTCGTCGCGGCTAGTGGATGCGGTCTTCCGACGAGACCGAGGTGGTGGCTCAGGCGAAGGAGATTCTTCCTTAGGTGACTCTTCATGTGAGGGAGTGCGCTCCTCGCTTGAAGAGGGTGAAGGAGTGCGAATAATAGCCCTTCTTGTGCGAACCATTGTGCCTATATTAAGAACAAGATCAATGCACATTAAAAGCAACCTAAATTCCTTGAAAATACATTCCAAAAAATATTGTTGAAAAGTAATTTGAAAAATTTCGGCAAAGTTTCCCCTTATAAAAGGACGAAACTCCCTGCCAACAATCAACAAATTGAAGCAAATACTCTGCTTAACACATTCTCAAATCCACTTTTAACATTTAGAAGATATATCTTCAATAAGGAAATCAACCCTCGCATGATAAATCCAAATGTGTGAGGTTTAAAACCATTTGCAAGCATAGAATATTATCTCAAAGTAAAATGGACCATCAAAGACAATGTGCTATTAAATTAAGCCTTAATCAGCAATTGAACACAACATCTCCTTGTGCATTACGAAAAACATCCTCAATTCAAACACTTTTCAGCTTCTGTCTATTTCCCTCAATGCAATACATACAATCCACTATACTTGCTACAATTTTTCATAAAACTTGCGTAAAAATGAACTTCATTTCAAATTGTCAAATGCCAATTATACAAAGAACCAAGAAATTGTCAACAAAAGTATAATGTCCTTTCATGAGAAAAATTATACAAAATTTATCACCATATTAACAAATTTCTCAATTCTAAACAAACAAGCATTTCCAATGACATATACTAGCACAATGTAGCAAAATTATAGTAATAAAATCCAACATATGTGCATTTCCCAAATTTGTAGAAAATTACTAAAAAATTACTAATTGAGAAATGTAAAATTTCAAAGAAAGTTGAAAATTGTTACCTCAAATGTGTAGAGTGATGATAAAGGAAGATGATGATGCAAAAATTGAACCCAAAACAGCCCAAATTAGCCCCCAAATTAGAACCCAAAACTAAAAATGAACTTCATTTCAAATTGTCAAATGCCAATTATACAAAGAACCAAGAAATTGTCAACAAAAGTATAATGTCCTTTCATGAGAAAAATTATACAAAATTTATCACCATATTAACAAATTTCTCAATTCTAAACAAACAAGCATTTCCAATGACATATACTAGCACAATGTAGCAAAATTATAGTAATAAAATCCAACATATGTGCATTTCCCAAATTTGTAGAAAATTACTAAAAAATTACTAATTGAGAAATGTAAAATTTCAAAGAAAGTTGAAAATTGTTACCTCAAATGTGTAGAGTGATGATAAAGGAAGATGATGATGCAAAAATTGAACCCAAAACAGCCCAAATTAACCCCCAAATTGACGAAGTTCAGTGCAGCCCCAATTCAAGTTTTTGAAGATCAAACTCACCAAATTGATGTTTTTGATTTCAAAAAACTCAGGGTCAATGCTCACAAGAGTATTTGGGATGTTTTTGTGGTGAAATTTCAGAGGACTAATGGGCAAAATGGAAGATTGGTGAAGGAGGGTTAGGGTTTCGGTGAGAGAGAAGGAGAAGAACGCTGAAAAGTGAGGAACCTAGCCTGCGATTTCATTCATATCGCGAAACGATCCGAGGTCGGATCCGTTCTGAATGCCCTCGGATCCGACAGGAGCTCGGATCCTCACCTCCGGAAGCACAGACGAGCCGTCGGATATGTCTGGAATTTCTTGGATCCGAACTCGGATAAAAAAATTCGAGATCGTATCCATCTGGGTTTTTAGGATCCGAGCTCGGATCTGTATTTCTCTGCACTAATTGCAGAAACTGCAATTTTTTAAACTTTTTCTCCCTTTTCCGGTCAATTTCAAAACACGCTTTGGACTAACTTTTTATCAATTCTAACCTTTCCCGCACATGTAATATACCAAAAATACAATATTCAATTTCTCAAAACACATCAAACACATCTTCATTGAAAATCGAGGGGTGAGGTTCTTTGATCATTTTTTTGCATTGTTACACCAAAATGGCACTTTTGGGCATTAATGCACATCAAATGAGTCCATGAGCATTTATAAACACGTTCTCACCAAAACTCACCTGAATATACTGAAAATTCAACATTGTATGTATGCTTGGCAATTCTAAACAATGTGAAGAACGAAGTTAGGTTATAAAACCTCCATTTTTTTACATTTGTTCTTCAAATGCACCTTCAAGATGGAAGTTTCGACATGTAACTAATTTACCGTGTATAAACTATAGGAGAGGTTAGTACAATCCATGCCTAGTACTCATATAAAGTGAGAACTCATATAACCTACATTTCTTGTTTTGTTTAAAAGAGTACTCATATAAAGTGAGAACTAAGATATGCGTGATGGCATTGTTCCACTCATATTCGTGAAATTTTAGAATATATACAAAATGTCACAAAAAAAAGTATGTAATCCATAAGTTAGGTTATTTATACAATAACGATATAAGTAGCGTGCAATCAATGCTGCCCAAGTTTCCCATGAGTACCACATGTTGTTGGTTTGGGTATTTTTTGGCTTCGACGTGGTTGGTTTGCCACTACTGTATGGACCTAAGTAATATGTGTCAACAGTGTAGCATCTTGAATTTGAGTGCTTGTGCCTTCACCTCCTTCACATTGCTCAGAAGTATGATGATGTGAGTCCCTATCGGGCGTAAACTCTGAAAAAGTCACAGGGGACCTACCACTCCCAATCGATACACCTCTCTCATGCATGACTTCGGTATGAGGGGTGACAAAAGTAGATGCGCCAGCTTGGTCCTCAGTAGCCATTGAACCTCCATGGAATCCAGTTTGTGTGGCGGGTTCTGGTGATCGGAGTTTGCGACGTCGTCTACCGCCATGCTGACTTCCGTGGGTATTTCTAGGAGTTTGTTGAACACGACATGGATCAGCATGTAGTGGAATGTCCTGTGGTACGTGTGGAGGGCGAAATACAAGTCGGCGTGACTCTCCTACATGATGCAAAGATGTGGATGCAAAGTCCGTCAACTCTTGAAAGTATCTGCTGTATTATTCATCACTAATTGCAAGAGAGTCCTGTGCCATGAAATACATGCGAGACATGGCATCGTTCTGGAGAAACAAATATGAGAATAAGAAGGAGATACTGTGGTAAAAAATAGTTTAAAAAAGTGAGCAAACTCAAAGTAATTATTAAAAGTGGGTTGGAAATAAACTTACAAGATACTGTGCCCTAGCATTATCACCCTGAAAGCCCTCTGGGAAAGCGGGAAATCGACTCGGATTTGAAATATAAATCCCCGTCTGCTCCCGATACCACTGAACATACTCATCCGATGGATATGTAGTATCTTCAATTACAGTGCCATCTTGTACATGCTCACGTCGATCAGTCCAAATATCAATATATTATCTATGCGTGGTGTTCCAGTCTTGATTCGCCCTACCACGACGATCTAGAGAATGTACAGCTGCCTGATTATCCGTCAACCTCATATCAGGCAGGGATTGATGAAACCCAAACTGCCGCATAACCCGATGAGGGAGGTGCGGCTCTACTACATCCCAGCAAATAAGATACGTTACGGACCTCCAAATATCCCGACCCGCAGTACAATACGCAGGAAGAGAAGCGAGAACGTCCTCCGAATATGGCTGCCATATGAACTGAAAAAAATATAAAATCAAAGTTGTTTCATTTTGTCTATTAAGAAATAATAAAACTTCCCAATATTCAAATTGGACAATTTCATGAAACAACTGGTTGGCTAATAATAATAGATTGGCTAATAATAGCACAATACATGAAACATAAGCAACTGGTTGGGATTGATCAAGATGAATGGGAACTCAGGCAATATAGCAATTTATCCCAATGGATAACCATTTCCGATCATCACTTCAATCTCAGTTCAGGCATCATTGAATATGCCCGTTAACTTTGTGCTTTCTTTTGCTTTTGTGAAAAAGTAAGTAAAACATATTGGCGTAGACCTTCTAGAAATTATTTCACCACAGCTTCATCCATCAAAGCCTTAATCTGGATTATTATTCTATCGGAACAGCACAAGTACTCATATTATTCTTCATTTCCATTTAATTACATGTTGAACTATAACAAAAAAAGCATGGGACCAACATTACAACCGAAGTTAAACTTTGTTGGATCCATGAATGCATGTACAAGCGATATCATGGGACCAATATTACCTATTGGTCCAGTGAATACGGTATTAACTACAGGCATTTGGACGATTTCTTCCTTCTCGATATAAATCTCCGCCATGTATGAAGCTCTTTCGATCCAAAGATCGTACATTACATCAAGAGTTTCATCATCCACCACTGCGGAAACAGTATATTTGGAACTCTCCAACAGTTGACGAAGAAACAATTTCAGCTTAAACATCCCTTTATCAACCCCAATATAGTGGTAAATCCTGTCAACCAACTCCCCGTATCCAATTCTATACCTCAAAGTGAATGTCCGGTTGGAAGTACGAGGCAAATAACAAACAAAATCACCCTCGTAATGTATTTCTCCTCCCCAATATAGGTTTACCCGCAGAGGTCTTTTTACAGACATGTCTGTGAAATGAATCCCTATTTTGGGGACAATAAATTAGAATTAGTAGTCCAAGGGTCCAAACAAATGAAAGAGGGCGGACGCTAGGTCGAAATTGGAACTATTAAATAGACTAATTGCGATCCAAATGTTTATGAAAAAATTAAAAATATGTATGAAATATGCTATAAATGACGATAGGAAAAGCCTAAAACTCCGAACGAAATTTTTAGAAAATTTGGACAGAGTCTCCCCTAAAAATAGACTAAAACTCCCTGCCAACCAATCCACAAATTTCACTAAAACTCCCTGCCAACCAATCCAAACAGGGTTTATATGAAGTAGTAATGACATTTGTCACACTACATATTGTCAAGAGACCTTATAATTTTCAAAGTACAAGTATAAGAAATGTACGGGAAGTTATATATATTTGGGCTCCACATTCACACCGCATAACAAGATCCACATTCACAATGATGTGATATTCTAGCAATGAATCTTATAAAATTAATGTTTTTCCCTGTAGCTGATTTTGCCACTTTTTTAGCATTATAGATTTTGCCAATTACAAAAAATACTACAAGGTTGGTCATTGACTTTAAATCCATCAATTCGCCATAAAATAAATCCGTATTTCATAGTGGTTTGGACTTCTGTGGACTTCTATGGTTTGGACGACGGACTTCCCAAACCAGGTCTCTACGCTTGTGTCACCAACCTTGTAATAGTCAGTTGCCCTCACAAAGAAAACTCTATAAAAAATTCGACAGAATCTCCCCTATAAATGGGCTAAAACTCCCTGTCAAACAATCCAAATATCCATGAAATTCAAAATCTCCAATCTATAAACTACATTATGTCAATAAAATTTCTAAACTCCAATTGCAAAACATACAATGTCCAATGTAGATAGTGTTTCGACCAAAAATAATAGCTGCGAAATAGATTTTAAAAACAAAAACTGAAAAGTGGGCACTTGCCACCCAAATTTGGTACATAACCCTTGCCCTCACATTGAGTATTAGAGACTTTGTCTACTATGTGCTTAGCATTTTAGAGAATTATTTTGTACATTAAACTAGTCATAAATGATTAATTATTATCATTTTAAATTACACAAGACATATTAAAGTACTAATTATTGTAATTATTATCATTTCAAATTATACAGGGCGTATTAAAGTATAATTATTGTAAATGACTTTGATAACTACATTAGTGAAAAATAAGTATTTGTCAAATATATTTATATACACTTGTTAAAGTACGACAATGGTGTCTAAATGTATATAACAAAAAATTAAATGGCATGCTAAGACTGTTAAAGCAACGGAAATGCATCCAAGACAACTTCAATGCTCGGCATCAAATTTCGGAAATTGCTAACATATATTGTAATTTCAAAAAAATTTATTTTCCCATTTTAGTTCAAGGCCCTTATTTTTCTAAAATCTTCTCTAGAAACACAACTCTAATGTACGATTTACCCATAGCTGCCCTAGAGAAATTCGTTTCTCATTTGCATCTCATGTTTAATTCCCTTAATTAGAACCCATTTTCTATTTTAAATGGAACTTGACGCTTTTTTCTTTTTTTTTTGTTTTATCTTCTTCAACGCAAAAAATAGACATTTTTAAAAAAATTATAATGATATAGAAATTTCTAAAATTATGATGAATTTTAAAAGAATTCTACAAATGGGACATTTTGAGCATGGGATTCCGTTCAAAGGGTCTTCACATTCAGCAAATGCGAACTCACGGAGCTCGAATTTTCGAACAACGAAATCCAAAAAAAAAAAAATTAAATAAAAAATAACCAGATCTCGCATTTATGAAATGCGAGGATCCGAGCTCGGATTATTTCCGGCATCCCTCGGATCCAACAGGGTTTGGATCCGTCTCAATAGATGATCAGACGAGCCCTCGGATCTCAGTTAACAACTATGGATCCGAGGTCGTATCACCCATTTTCGCCTTTGATTCTCAAAGGATCCGAGGTCGGATCCGTCTGTGTTGCGTCGGATCCGACCTCGGATCTTGCTTTTTCTGCACTAATTGCAGAAACTGCAAATAAACTGCAACAAATTGGAAACAGAAAAATTGCAAGAATTCGAAAAATGTAACGTATATCTTCAAATCCACCACAAAAATTACAAAAATAAGCACAACCAACATCAAATTTATACCCAAATTTCACAACAAATCTGAACTTGCCCTTGGATTCAAGTATTCAAGTATTAATTCAAGTATTAAGTGACGCATTGCAAGTGGAAAAGCCTCACCTTTATGCTGTTTGAGAGTCACAATGGGACGGCAATGCTGGCAAATTTTGGGAAGCGCACTCGCGGAACCAGTCTTTGGATGCTCCGGTGTTTGGATGCTTCGATGTGCAGAACCCAGCTCTGTTTTCTTTGTTTTGCTGTTCGATAACTCTGTTTTCTTTGTTTTGCTATTCGACAGACTCACTTTTCTCTTTTTTTTTTTCGAAATGGGGTGTTGGCGCTCCTCAGTGTGGATGTCGGTGACCTCGTACTGACCTCGCATTCCGCGAATGCGAGGTCAGTGGGATCTCGGTCACCATACTGACCTCGCATTCCCCGAATGCGAAGACCCCATTTTTAGAAAACACTCCGCGAAACGCCCTCGTTGTAGAATTCCTTTTTTTTTTCCATCATAAACTAAGAATTCACCCTACATGGCGAAGGCAAGCACAAATTTGGGATATCCAACTTATGTCTATTCCAGGCCTACCTCCCCCAACATAGATTTGCTTAATGAGTTCCATTCTTCGGGTGTCACAATATTCAAGGTAATATTCTTTTACATGATGGATTTGCATGCTTTCTTTGTTAACAAGGGACGAGGAGTTCAAGTGGAGAACGACAATCGGATTTGGGTAAACTGAATCCTGTATCTAGGATGAGGAAACTAAAGGGGAATTCCACATTATGTTGTTTGCATCACATGCAACTGTAGATTATGCATATCGTCGTGTACTACGTACGTAATGGGAATTTTGACATTCACTAGTGTGATTCTCTCGTCACATTCCTATTAATATGATCTAGGCATGTGCAAACCTAGAATAGGATTTTCCCATCATAGTGGGACTAATCATGCACCCGCCAAACTCAATTATCTATAGAATTAACCTTCTAAAAGTAAATCGAACACTATCACAATTGACTTAATATAGAAGGGTACTATCTGAAATTGTCAGAAACTCAAGTTTTTGGAATTATCCCTATCATTTTTGTGTTGGTAAAATATACTTTATTCCTTGTAATTTAGTGCTTTTTTCACATGACCTCCTGTGGTTTAAAAAACTATATATGACCCCCTCTTAATTTGGACTAAAGTGTCAAAGTGATGAAATTTGCATTCCATAACGGAGTCAACTAAAATATCAAAAGCACATCTATGTAAAGTTTGAAATTATTTATTAACCACATGGGGATTATGTATATATTTTGAAAATCATAAGGGGATTATATGGTAAGCACTAAACTATAAGGGGGTTGTGTGGTAAAATACAAATCATAAGGTGTTAAAGTGTCATACAAATTATATTTATATATTTTGATCACTTTAACCGTTTTAGTTTTTAAATAAGAGTATTCTCAACATTTCTGTGGATTCCATTATAAAGGATCATTTCCATCATGTTGCCATTTTTAAATCACGAGAGAGTTATGCATAGATTTTGAAACTATAGAGGGTTTATGTCAGAAATTGCTTAACCACAGGAGGTAAAGTCCCTTTTTGTTATACAATCAAAATGGTAACTGTAACAATATCAGTTGCATCGAAGTATATATCTGTTCTTTTTTTTTTTTTTCAGCAACGGTAGTTTTTGTATTGAATAGACAAAAGGATATACACTTATATGAGCAAAGGCTCAAGCAGTACTATACACAAGTGTTAGACACACTGAGGATTAATCCATTCCTCATCTTGAAATAGGCCTAAAGCATAACCACTAATCAAATCACATCTGGAGTCTAGTCTCCTATCTAAACAAAAGGAGCATTTCTGAAACAAAGCTCTTAAATTGTTAATATCATCAGTCAGGGTAGCCATTTTGATATCCTTGGCTATTCCTTCCGTTAACCCTTTCAACAGCTGAGGGCTGGATATGTAGACTGTAATTTTCTGCCATTGCTGTTGTTTGGCCTTTATAATGGCCATCTTCACAGCTTCAGCAATATTCTGCACCTGATTCCTTGCTTTCCTATCAATAAGAGCCCAAGCTGCCACCAGTTGATGATTGACGTTAGTTGCTATAATTCCTGTGCCAATTCTATTAGTTGGTTCTTGCACTTGAGTTGAGATTCTGATCTGCATTTCATCACGTCCTCCCTCCTCTGGTTTTTCTTCCTCTTTATCTCTTGCAGCAATCTCAGGGGTCATATTCTCTTTGCTCCAAACTGTTGCTTGCTCATGCCATTCTTGTTGAGCCTTTATGACTGTTTTCCAGGGATGTTTACATTTTGCATTAAACTTCCACTCATTTCTCCTCTTCCAAATTTGCCAAAGGATGTTCACGGTTAATTCTATATGTTCCCTGCCCTCTGTCCTACATATGGCATCCAGCATAGCTGTCCACCAGGTTGTGAAGTTCCCTGTCTGATCAGACAACCCATCCCACTGTACTGGTGCCATCTTCCAAACCTCTTGAGCTCTGCTGCAATGAAAAAACATATGTTCAGTTGACTCTTCCTGTTCACCACAACCATCGCAGATTGGATCACCTTGGTGTGTTCTTTTGAAAACAAGGTCGTTAATTGGTAACATACCATTTAGACACCTCCAAATGAAATGTTTTAACTTGCTTTTTAACTTCAGTTTCCACAGCCACTTCCATTGTTTCCCTTTGGAATTTGCTGAACTTGTTTCTGCTTCGTTTTCTCTACTTCCCCTGGATTGAGTTCTCTCTCTACACAGCACCTTGTATCCTGAGTTGACCGTGTAGTTGCCATGACCACTATGTACCCAGTAGTTACTGTCTTCCCTACCAGAGATACTGATAGGGATATCCAAGATTTCCACCGCATCTTTCTGGTTGAAAGTTCTAAGCACTAATGGTTTATTCCACCTAAAACCACTGATCAACTCATCCACTCTTCTGATATTACAGTTCTGGGGCATTGCAGAAGTGACTTTCCCATCCTCATTACCAGGGATCCAACTGTCCTCCCAAATGTTTGTTGTCTTGCGATTGCCTATCCTCTTTCTAGTTCCCTTTTGCACCAAAACTCTTACATTCATCAGACTTTGCCAGATCCATGAAGCACACTTTGGGACTTTACACTTGAAGATAGAATCCCTATGGAAATACTTTGCCCTCAAAACCTTGCTGACTAAGAGGTTTGGTTTGGTAATCAGCCTCCAAACCTGTTTAGCCAGCAAGGCTTTGTTAAACTTCTGTAAGTCCTTAAAGTCTAAACCTCCCTCTTTTTTCTCCATGGCCATTCTTCCCCAGTAGCACCAGTGCATCTTATCTTTCCCTTCGGTTTCTTCCCACCAATACTTAGCAAAAATGGAAGTCACTTCTTTGCACAGTGTGTTTGGAAGTTTAAAGCAGGACATTGTATACACTGGCAATGCCATAGAAACTGCCTTCAATAAGACTTCCTTCCCTCCTTGGCTGAGTAGCTTGTTCTTCCAGTTCTTCATTCTCTTGCTGATACTGTCCTTAATAAAACCAAAAATTTGCTGTTTTGATCTAGTTATCACCATAGGGAGCCCCAGATATTTTCCTTGAGTAGCTACCTGGATTGTGCCAAGGCTTTGTCTCACTTCCCTTTTCCTCTGATGACTGACATTGCGACTGAAGAAAACTGAGGACTTTTCCAGATTTATGGATTGACCAGACCCCTTCTCATACTTCCTCAGAATTTGAACAAGTTCACTTGCTTCCTCTTTGTCAGCATTACAGAAAATCAAAGAGTCGTCAGCAAAGAATAAATGAGTCAATCTTGGCCCACTTCTGCATATCTTCACCCCTGTGATCCTTTTATCTCCCTCAGCCTGCTTCAGTAAATTGGAGAAACCTTCTGAGCACAAAAGGAAAAGATAAGGTGACAGTGGGTCACCTTGTCTTATTCCTCTTTCTGGAGTTACAAATTCTTGTGGTACTCCATTAATATTGAAAGAGTAGGTAACTGAGGAGAGGCAGCTCCAAATCCACTTCCTCCATACTGTGCAGTAGCCCATTTTTTCCATCATGGCATCAACGAATTTCCACTCCACTCTATCATAGGCTTTTGACATATCTAGCTTCACAGCCATAAGTCTATTCTGTCCTTGTCTCTTATTGTTCATGTAATGCAAATATTCATGAGAAAGAATGACATTGTCAAGAATTTGTCTGCCTGGGATGAAAGCTGCCTGAGTTTTGCTAATGCAGTGATTTAAAACATTCTTGAGTCTATTGGCCAGAATTTTAGAAATCACTTTGTAAACAACATTACAGAAACTAATAGGCCTATAGCTCTTCAAGTTGGTAGGATTCTGGATTTTAGGGATGAGGGAGATGACAGTGTGATTCCAGGACTTAGGCATGTTGCTAGACCAAAAGAAGTGCCTAATGGCAGCAATTAAATCAGATTTCACAATGTGCCAAAATTTTTGGAAGAACAAAGGATTCATGCCATCTTGGCCTGGTGCCTTATTTGGATTCATGGAAAAGAGAGCAGATTTAATTTCCTTCTCCTCCACATCCTGAGTTAGCCTTGCATTCATCTCAGTAGTGATAGTGGAAGGTATACCATTTAGAATCTCACCCAGACCCTCACAACCAGAACTAGCAAAAAGGACTCTATAGTATTCAGCCACTTCCTTTCCCAGCTCCTCCTCACTCTTAGTCCAAGAACCATCATCCCTTTGTATGTTGAGCATCCTATTTCGCCTTCTTCTCCCCTTCACACAAGCATGAAAGAATTTTGTGTTCTTATCCCCTTCTCTCAGCCAATCAATCCTTGCTTTTTGAGCCCAAAACTGCTCTTCTTCTGTGTAGGCCTCTTTTAACTGAATTTTTAACTCTGAGATTTTATCCTTAGCTCCTGATTCCTTAGATTCCTTTATCTCCTTAATCTGTTGCTTCACTTGATTAATTTTTAGCAAAGAATTTCCTGTGAAATTGTTCTTCCATTTGAGTAGAGCCACTCTGTAGTTAGCAATCTGCCTTGTAATCCTATACATCCTATTTCCTTCCACTGATTGTTTCCAAGCTTGCTCAACCACTTGACTGATCCCTTCCTTCTTGAGCCATCTCTTGTCAAAAGAGAATTTTGATCTTTTTTTATCCATTCGAGGCCAATTATCTATGAGCAACATACTGTGGTCTGACCCAACAGTTTCCACGTGATCACATTTAGCCTTGTCAAAAAATTGGCTCCAGTTTATGGTACTTAATCCTCTGTCCAGTCTTTGCCTAATCTCCCCTTCACCATCCCAATTGTTGCTCCATGTCCAGGGATTACCAGTAAAACCTAAATCCACAAGATTGTTGTATTCAATAAAGCTGTTAAACTCCTTGAAACTCCTCTCTGCTCTTGCATTACCTCCCCACTTCTCTTCATTAGTTAATATATCATTGAAGTCCCCAGCCAGAAGCCATTTATCTCCCCACAACTGTCTTCTCGCAGTCAAAACTTTCCACTGTTGTTTCCTAATATTAGCATCACAGCTCATATATACTCCAATAAACCACCAATCAATCTGCAGCTCCGGATCAAAAACCAATGCCTCTATAGTGAGAGCTGTTGTAACTACTTCCCTGACCTCAATATCTTTATTCCAAAACAAAGCCATACCTTCTTTCCTATCCATAGCTTCCACAATCACACTTTCCTCAAACCTCAGAATTTTTTGGACCCTTTTCATGTAATTATACCTATTTTTGGTTTCACTCAGAAATATAATATTTGGGGAGAGGAGGTTATTAGCCTCCCTCAACTGGGGAACTGTCAAGGGGCTCCCTGCTCCTTGGCAGTTCCACACCAGAACCTTCATTGAAACTTGAGGGGCCAGTTAAGGTTGGCCCCTTCCCCCTCTTGTTTCTCTCCTAGATTCACTTCCCCAACTCCCAGTTTGTTTCTCTTGTGAACAATCTCCGTTACTTGCACTTCCACCATCTCCTCATCTATCAAGTTAATTTTCCTTTTTCCTTGTTGAATAGCCAATATCCTGTTCCCACTCAGATCCCTCAAAGGCTGACGAGAGATTTTGGGAGATCTCAACTGCTTCTTCATTTTCCTGTTATGTTTCTGGGCAGCCATAGTACCCAGCTCAGAACTTCCTGGATCGATTATCATTAAAGCTGTTTCATGGCTGCCAGAATCATCCTCCATTACTGTGACTTGCATAAGCTCTTGTGTTATTTGTTCAAGACCATTTCTTTCCACTGCACCTTTGTTCTTATCAATGATCTCTACCTCCACTGGGATACTCAAACTTGCTTCCTCTAATACACATTTACTGATTCCCCTTGGGAGAGTTTCTGTAGCTTCTGAGGTAGAACTCTCCTTCTGCCTGTTCCAGCTATTTTGGATTAAGCTTTTCCTTTCCAATTCTTTACTGCTAGCCTCACCTCTTAGTTGCTGATCCTCCCTCGATTCATCCTTTTTGGACTTCTCCTTGCCTGTCATATTTTCATCATTACTCTTCCTAGTTTCATCCTTCCTTCCTGCCACAGAGTCCTTATGACCAAGTTCCATACTTTCCTTAGCCTTAGGATTTAACCGTACCATCTCACCATCTCTAAAGCCCCAATAATTCATCTCAGAATTATACTTATTCTGTTGTTCCTTTTGGGGTGATGTTTTACCTATGTTGGCTCTCATCCATGGCCCATACTGATGTTCCTGCTTCCCTTTGCTTACCTGTATCACTTCCTTGCATTTCTTTTCACCATGTCCAATCACTCCACATTTGTAACAGAAGTCTGGGCACCTCTCAAATCTGAAGTTCAACCATCTCAAGATTCCATTTACTTTAACTGTCGTTCCCCTTAAGAGAGGTAGGGAGGTATCCAGAACCACTAATAACTTTAGATGTCTACCTTCCTTTCCTCCTACTTGAGGCACCACAACATCCTTTACTTCATGAAATATCGCTCCAATTTTCCATCCTGCTTCTTTTGTTATCCAGTGCACAGGTAAATTCCAGACTTGAACCCAAAGGGGTGCAAGATCAAAAGCAGAAGAGTCATCCTCAATACCTTCAAACCAGTGTTTTATCACCAGAATTTGGTTGTCCATGACCCAAGGTCCTCCCCCTACTATCCAGTCTCTATCCTCCCTGCTTGGTACATAAAACTGAAACAAGTTTGGACCCAGCTCTATAATCCTAAGATTCCTTGGATACCCCCAAGCTGAGTTCACAAAGTTCTTAACTCCAACAAAATTCACCACTTTCTCACCTTTGATCCTCCCCACTAAGCTTGACTGACATTCTTGAATACCTTTGTCAATCTCTTCTCCTCCCAGGTCAGTTCCCTCCAGCTCTTTGTCAGAAAGAGCAAATTTCCTTATCGCTTCTGCTAGTTCCTCCGCCATGGGGTATAAACAAATTCCAAAAGCAACCTACTTCCACTACTGAGAAAAACCAAGGCAAGACGGCCAATGCCTAAGAAAAAAAGAAAACGACAACTACCTAGGCAGACAAAGATGCACTAAAAGAAAAGAAAGACTCTAACCAGAAACAACCAAACTACTCAAAAAAGAGGAAAAACCATAACTTTTAACCTTAAAATCCTAAACAACCTGAGACAAAGAGATTGATCGGGGTAAAACCCCAAAAACTTTTAAAGAAAAAAGTAACAAAAGCAAGAGTGAACCATGAAAAATATGGCTGTGAGGATACCTGTCAGCATCCTAACTTCTTCCATGGAGTCTGTTTCCTTGAACCAGAATTATCGAGCTATCTTCTGCTTGCAGACACTTTCCAACGTTGAGCTGGAACCTTAATAGTGAAAAACTGTCCCCCTAATGGGGAGCTAGAATCTTTCCAGGATGTTCGGCTTTAGCTATTTCATCACTTACAGATCAAACTTCTTAATTTCATCAGCAATAATGTTGTTGATCTTTGTCTGATTCTTGGGATTGAGTGTAAAAGTTTGCGGAAAGTTTTGAAAAGTTTTGAACTCTCAAAAAAGAGAGACTCGCGCTCTTACCCAGAGAGAGAAACTCTCACTTTTAGGAGGACTTGCTTCCAATTATATATCTGTTCTCTGATAGATATGCGTATACTCTATACAGTATACAGACAAACCATAGCGGGAGAGTATGACTTCAATTTTGCATTACTGTTGAAGGGTGCATTGGATGAGCGTGAGAAACTAGTGTCGGTTCTTAAAGAAGTTGATATTGTGATTTCTGCATTAGCATGCCCTCAAGTTCTTGACCAATTGAAAATTATTGAGGCCATCAAAGTTGCTGGTAACATAAAGGTAACGTCAGTTTCTCATTTCATCTGTGGCTACGAGCACACCACTACTTGTCTCACGCACAAGGTATGTATGTGTCTCATCTAATCGATGCCTACCGAAACTTCTCAGACACACACATAGGTAAATATGTATGCTTGTCTCTGTCTATTTAACTTGTTTGAATGTAGAGGCATCAAATTATGGTCAATTTCTTCACAATCTTTGGATTGCATTTTTTGTGGATAATTTTTTTGGATTTTCACGAGAATATTTGTTTCACACATTTTCTAATCATTTATTTTACTTTACATATATCACACTTAAAAAAAGTTCTAAAGTGTTTATTATTATTGTTATTATTATTATTATTATTATTGTTATTATTATTTTTTGTTTTACAAAAGCTCCCAAATTATTGCAATCCAAATGGGCTCAAGAAACTAGACCTTAGTGGTTTCCTGTGGTCAGAGGTTTCTACCGTCAGATTTTGGATGTGAAGAAGATAGAGTAACTGTGTTGCCTTCCTATCAAGAATTCCTAAATAAGAAGAAGAATATAAGGAGAGCCACTGAATTAGCAGAAGGGATCCCATATACTTTTGTGTCTACAAATTGCTTTGGAGCATATTTTGTCAGTTACTTGCTTCGTCCACATGACCACGAGAAGGAGGACATAACCGTGTATGGCAGTGGGGAGGCCAAGGGTACTGTTCTTCTTATTGTTTTTCTAACATTCTCTTTTTTGACTGAAAGTAGTGCACACCCTTAAGATTTGACTGAAAGTACAACGATTTGAATCCCTAAACCTGTAGTCAGTATTGCATTCCATACTTTGCCTGCTTGCCAACTTATTCAAGAAGAATTGATTAAGAGAGTGTATGAGAAGGCCATGTGTAAAGTTGTTTTAAAAAAAGAGTAAATTACTAATAGCCTCCTGTGGTTTCATTTATTATCACGAAACTTTTCTAACATTTTAAAATATCCACTTCACTCTTTTATGATTTTATGTAAATTGAAAATTTAACCGAAAATAACTTATGTAATGTCATTAGTTGAAATGCTAGTAATGCACTTATTTAAATGCTAAATCAAATGACGACTTAATTAACTTGTACAAAATCATTGGGAGATTATGTGAATAAATAAAAAAACTACATTAGGTGAAGTGAATATTTATGCAAACCATAGGAGGTTAAGTGGATATTATGATTTCATTACATGCACTTTTAGAACATATGTGGTCTAATCACCATAACTGATTATGCATTCCATCCATTTTTCACTTTATATAAACTCACAAGGGGATTACGTGACTATTTTGAAATGTTTGTGCGGTCATTTGGCATTATGCAAAACTACAGGGTGATTATATGTAATTTATCCAAAAAAATTCTTGTTCATTTAGACTAAGAAAAATAATTTGGTAGAGAAATTTATGAACGTTAAGATGTAGAACGAGTAGTTATGGTCGTTACTTCAAATTGAGGATAGGTTTTCCACAACATTTCAAATAATTACGAGTAAAACCTAAATAAGAAGATACATTTTTTATTTAAGTAGGGTTGGACCATTTAAACCTTTATTATAAGGATATAAAAAGTTAGAAAGGGTGGACAAAAAAATAGCAGAAAAAAGTAACACCATAAAGATGCAAGTCCGTCATGTTATCGTTTGGGAAAAAAAAATAAAAATAAAGATGCAAGTCAGTCAAGAAAAACTATAACACTTGCTTATTGAGTCAAATATAAAGACAACCACAATTTTAGAGACCAATTTAAAACCACATTATTTTATTTAAATTTTTTGGAAGATGCAAACCGTCAAATCTTCAGGCATTAATGTTGTAAAGCACGTGGTAGCCCCGAAAAGTACAAGTCCTCATGCGATAAGTTGTAAAGTTAAAACAGAAGTGGGAAATTAAATTGAAGATCTTTCGCTTTCAAGGTCTCTAGTCTTTACACAAAAATCTTTTTTTTTTGTACTTGACCAAGATTTTGCGATGGAAAGATTATTATTTTCTGGTGTTGAAGATTGATAAAAGTTGTCCAGTATATTTACGAATTTATTCTGTCTCCTTCGTAGTTGTATTTATTTATGAAGAAGACATTGGAAGCTATACCATTAGAGTGGCAAATGACCCAAGCAGTGGTGGAAATAAGAAAAAATTTTCAGTGGGGACAAAAGTAACACTAAACTTTTTTTCCTTCTCTTTTGTTAGTTTTTGAAGTAAAAAAATATTCACCAATAAGTTAAAATGAAAAAAAAATTTTGAACTAATTTCAATTGGAATTTTGTGACCCACATATCTTTTTAGAATATTAATTCATGAATCAATTTAAAATATCATATAATTCTTTCACTTATTTCAGAAAAAAACTTTAGATGCACAATTAAAATAATATAAAAATTTTATACATATTATAAGAATTTAAGAGAGAGTAATGGGGCCCATGTCCCCAGTGCCCCCAACTTAAATCCGCCAGTGGACCCAGGAACATGCAATAGCTAGTGTTGTCATTTTTCGGCGGTCAACGAACACATTATTTCAACTTGAGTTGATTGAACTTTGGGAGGAGAAGATGGGTCGAAAGCTTAAAAAGATTCAGTCTCCGAGGAAGAAATTGTGAACCTTTCCAAGAATAAGTTAAAAATCCTCCTTCCTAGGCAGTTGAATTTTTAACTTGGTTTCACTACAATTACAAAAGAATATGAAAAACCTAGCTGTCTTAGAAACTTAGAAAAGGAACTTTTAAAAATCAATAAAACGTGCCTTAGTTTTTTTTTTTTTGGTTAATCTTTATGTTGTTGAATTGGGATTTTTAGGATTCTAAATTATACTCCCTCCGTCCCACTTTGATAGTCTTGTTTCTTTTTTCACACAGTTTAAAAAAAAGTAGTTAACTTTGTTGGAAAAGTAAATTTAGATTGCTATTTTCCTAAAATACCCCCACATTAAATATGGTACAATTTTATGGGAACTTGAATTGATGGTAAAAAAAGAATCAACTCTTATTAAATGGGGTAGGTTTATAGTAACAACTACTTACATTGAATAAGGGTATTTTAGGAAAATTAAAATACAACTACATTCTTCAATTGGAAAGTGGACTACAATTTGGGACAGATGAAAAAGGAATACAGGACTATCAAATGGGACGGAGGGAGTAGTTTATAACGACTATTTGTCAATTACTTGTCTGTAGGTCTACCAGTCCCCGAGAACATACCAATATCGGTCCTACATATAGTGTGTGATTTGACAAAAAATATGTGTATTTGTGAAGGGGGGTAGCTGCAAACTTTGACGTCGAAAATAAAGATTTGGAGGTATCAAAGTTATAACCAAATTTAAAATTCACCACAATTGGAGAGCTACTTCATAATTTCGCAAACCTCTCCTAAGGTTTTTAATAATTGCAGAGAGCTTCCCTTAGGTTCTAAAAATTACATATACCTCCCCTATTTTACTATTTATATAACAATATTGGTTCAACAAGCTAGATTTTCTCTCAAAAATCCTAAATTGCCCTTTTCTACAAAACTAAGAAAGAAAAACATAGTATATTCAATCATTTTTTCCACACTTTGTACAAATCGACAAACCTAATCCCTAGTAACCATCCAACCATAAGCTCCAAATCTAAGTGGCTGTCCAAAAGATTTCAATTATATATACAACATCGATGCTTGCCATGTAAAAAATAAAAATAAAAATACAAACATACCATTGACAACCAATTTTATACCCCAAAATTAAATCTCAATACCCAAATACCTTTTTAATACAAGCTCATCTAGCCTAAAACCACTATTACAACTCTCTTATAACCTTAAAAATATTAATACCTCAAAACTAGAGACTAAATTTTACCTCCACAATAAAATCATAATAAAAAATTTCTCATCCAATGAAAGAAATCCTCATGCAATTATTGGCATTTTACAAAAATTTTCTTGACAACAAGCAAAATATGACTAATTTCACATCTTTGGTTCTTCTTTCTATTTCAATAATCAATTTCATTTTTATTTATCTATTAATGCGAGCCTCTTCATTTCCTTCTAGTTTGGTACATAATTAGCTCCCTCTGTCAATTTTGCAATTTTAATTTGCTAATATTCATAAAATAGAAGATAATAAAAAAAGGTATAGTATATTAACTAGAAAAGAAAGGAGCAAAAATAGACAAGAGATAGAAAAATAGAAATTTTTTTTTGGGTCTTTAAATTGAGATTTGTCTACCAAGGAAAGGGCATTTTAGGTACTTCACTATGTCAGGGGAGGTAAGTATAATTTCTTAAAATTAAAGGGAGCCGAGTGAAATTATTTGAAAGCTCAAGGGAGGTTTTTGAAATTATCCCCATTTTTAAATGCAACCCTCCAAAGCCAGTGTTAGCGGCATTTGAATGAGTACCCTTTTTGTTATTTTTTGGTGCAAGGGCGGGGCAAAGGCCGCTAACAAGAGATGATTCTAGGGGTGGCGGTAACCCCTATGATCTCCGATCCTAAGAGATCCTTCAGCGCTTCAGGGGGGTTTAGGATACGACCTGGTCCTGGTTGTCTATGGGTTCCTTCGTTCGCTAACCAGTCTGCACCCTTGTTGCTCTCTAACTTGTTTGACAAATGATATTGCCACAACTAGGTATGTAATCGAGCCGAGTCGAGCTCGAGTATTGTTATACTCGAGCTCGACTCGACCTATAAATAACTTGGCTCGAACTCGATTCGAACTCGATCGAGTCGAAAAATCTCAAACTTGAGCTTGACTCGAGAAAATCTTTAAAAGGTCGAGACTCGACTCGATAAAGCTCGACCTTTAGTCAAGCTTTATTGAGTCGAGTAATCAAGCTTTTTGACTCGATACCTTACTTGTAAATTCAGTATAAATTATACCCATAACGGTCATTTTATAATTATAATACATATATATTATTTAAATTATATATATTATTTAAATTATATGGCTCGACGAGCTACTCGTCGAGCCACGAGCTGCAAAATTCTGACTCGAACTCGACTCGAATGTGTACTCGAGTAACTCGAGACTCGGCTCGACCGAGTTCAAGCCAAGTCATTGACCAAGCTACTCGCGAATAGCTCAACTCGCTTACATCCCTAGCCACAACTCCGATTTTGATGCCTGAGCAATTTCTATAAAAATGAGGGTTCCCTTTGAAGTCCAAGTGCGGTCTTGACTTGAGAAGGATAAAATCAACAACTCTTTTAAAAGGAATTATTTTAGAAACCTCCCATGATGTTTTAGACAGTTACACTGGACACCCTTAAACTTTAAAAACTCTCACTTGCCTCCCTTATTTTAAGATTTTTTATCATTTAAAACCCATTTTAAAATATATTATTAAAAAATTCATTTTGGGAGAGCAAATATAATTTCATTCCAAATTTGCCCTTTTATTGTTTTACTTTGATTACAAACACATGAGTATAATAATAATAAATGAAAAATAAAGATAAAAAGTATGAAGGTTTATTCTAATTGGAAAAAATATAGTGTGTTTTTTTAAATAAAAAGAGTTAATATATGAAAGTTTATTTGAAGATTTTATAGATGACAAAGATAATATTTTGTTACTATAAAAAATTTTAAGTTAATTTAAGGAGTTCTGTAAATCATTTAAATATTTTTGAATTTTCTAATGTTTTTGGTTCAAATTGATGGCTTGAAAAGTAAAAAATAAAAATAAAAATACAACATGCTAAAAATTATATAAACTTTCTTGTATTGTTTTTAAGCTGGTGCAAAAAGATATTATCATGGTTGTAAATTATTGCAAGTTATGTTTAAGAGTATTATAAATCATTCATAATTTTGAGTAATTTAACATTTCTTATCCGAACCAATGGCACAAAAATTAGTAAAGAGTTTTTTGATCCTGTTAATAACTTTTAAATTTTCATTAAAGAACTACATTGATCAATTTTACAAAAAATAAGAGGTAAATTTGATATGTAATGGCAATTAAGATGTCACAAGAGAATGACAAATTTGGAATGAAATTGTATTCTTTCTTTCAAAATGAATTTTTTAATATTATATTTTGAAATGGGTTTTAAATGTTACAAAAAGTTTAAATTAGAGGAGCTAGATGAGATTTTTTAAAATTTGAAAGTGCCAAGTAAAATTATTAAAACCCTCAAGGGCGGTTTTTGAAACTATCCCCCCTAAAAATCATGGTAACATTAGATATTGAGTGTAGGCATCAACATCAGCCAACTATTCAAAGAGGATAAAGTGGCACATAAAAGGACTTTCTCATTCCTTAATCTAGCCTGCGACAGTGGGCTTATAGTATTACAAACCTTGTTGCGACAGTAGTCTCTAGAACTTTCAATATAGAAGACGCTACCCTAGAATGGGATAATTTCGGAACCTCTCCTGAGGTTTCTTATCGTACCACTAAGCGCTCCTGAGACTTTCAAAATCTTGAGTTTGTGTTAAACATGGTTAGAGTCCTAAAGTTCGTGAGGATGGCGAGTTTTAAGGGTGGTTCGAGTCACAAGAAAAAGAAAATGAAAAAACTTGTCAAAAAAGATAATCGACTTGAATCCCTCCAAAAAAATTGACTGATTTTTGGAGGGATTGCTGGAGAAATTCGAGGTAGTGAGTTGGAATAAGAAACAAAATTTGAAAAATAAATAGGGGAGGAATCTAGTTGGATTTTGGAGGGATTCCGGTCAAATTTTATGACTTTCACTTGCGCAACTTGTTTTCACCTCCATTTTTTCACATATTCTGAGGGACAATTGGCATCTTATTTGCAGCTGTAAAGATGAGATTCTAGCAATAATTCTTGATTTTATTTCTTCAATAATGATGTGATTTAGTTTGAAGCAAAAAATGTTGACGTTTGATGCCAATGTTCACACTTGAAAGAAAGACACAAAGGGGGTGAAGATTTCTCTATAAATAGGAGCTTGTGTTTTCTTTTTGGAGAGTTTGGAGAGTACAAGAATACACCACAAAAATGTAGCTATTACACTTTCTTAGTTTTAGGTTAGTATACTATAGTATAGTTTAGGTGGTAATGTGTGTGGTATCCACTTCTGTATATTGGTTAGATTTAGATAAAGATGGATATGAAAAAGAAGAAGATGAAGCTTAGGTGACAAGGGTTCTCTCTTCTCTAATTCTTCATCTTTTGTATTGAATTCTTAAGTATGGTTAGTATGCAAGTTTTGGATTTGTGTTTCATTAGGTCTTTCTAAAGTTTCATGCCTTGAGTTTTGGTTGAACTTTCTATGATTGTATTGTGTTGAGCAAATTATTTAACACTTTTGCTTTTTTTAATCATGATTAACTGGCCATTAATTGTGATAATTTTAAAGTGTTAGATTTGTAATGATAATTGAAATTTAATACTAATTCAAGGAAGTATTAAACCTAAAAAGTACGCTCACGAGAGTAGAGATGCACCTTTGTGACTTTTGTGGCTTTGTTCCATGTAATTTCATATAGGTAATGTACTTGTAACTAATTTTATAACCACAAGAGTATGTATGGATTAGTTATAAGTATAGTTGATTCACTACGATAGCAGGTATCACATGCATAAGGAAATTACGTTATAACTAGCAAAGGTAGTATTGTTCAATGATCCAAATATTGCATTTTTATGAGCAATTAGGGATATCATGACCTAAAGAGTTTTCATTTGTTATTTTCTTGCAATTTTAGTGTCGTTTTATTTTCTTCAATTTGTTGACTATTTAAATAATAGTGGAGTTTTAGTAGTGCCGATAGTTATCCATTCTTCCCTGGGGGTTCGATTCTTAATACCCTATATTGAATTTCGACTAGTATACTTGTAGAAAATTACATGTGGGGTATTTAGAAATTTAAAAATATAAAATTTGACTGTGGATTGAACTTAATTTTGTATACATGCCCCACGCTGGTCAGCATCAGCAGATATTCTTGGTGTCTAGTTATGGTCCTTTCTATCAAGACTAAATTATTGGAATGGCTGACGGATTGCAATTCTGCAATATGATACAGAATATCTACTTTTCTATTGCAAGGGAATATAATTCCACAAAAACAATACACATCATTGCACAAATCAAGTCCAAAGCTCAAGATATAAAAGTCATCTACATATGGCAAGCTACTATGCAGGGAAAAAGCTCAACTATATACGACTACTCTCCAATTGCTCCTTCAGATGATAAATGGTAAATCAATTTGTATCTCATGAAGTTATTATTTCCCAAACTCTCTCCTCCCATAATCTGCGCCAAAAAAGAGAGAAGGAGTTTCTCCGACCTAATCTTGAACTTGTCAGAATTTTTCGCAATGGCAATTGCATTTTTCTGATATCTTTTCTCAGAAATGATCCATCAAAAGACAATAAACCACTTAATAAATTGCTCATTAAACAACATGAACAAACATTAAAAAGTTTTAGGGAGAGCGTCTTTGTCTTAATCCTTCACTTAAAGTTTCTTTGTTTGCTCTCAATTTGCGAGTATACATGTGTATATATTTCGCTTCTTCTTGTTGCTTGCTTTACTCATAAGATTTAAATGGAATTCAAAGTCCACATTTATTATGATTTGTAAAGCTTAACTCATAAGATGTAGATGGAATTCAAAGTCCACGTTTATTATGATTTGTAAAGTATCTGTTATGCCTAAAACATGATATGATGCTTTTTACCTACAAAGCCTCAAGAAAGTAAGGTGAAATACTATCAGAATATCTAGTGCAATTGTTCAGAAAGAAAATAGTTGAATAGATAATGAGTTGATTGCTATGACCATTAGGTGAAAAATAATCTGTCCTCACAAGCTTTCATCCAAACACATTAATCTTTGAAAGGAAAATATCATTAATCAGAGAAGCAAAACTCCTGGAACTTTGCTATCTGTATTTCTTTGTTTCCAAAGAAAGACTATATCAACTTCACCAATTAATCCAAGGGGAAGAAACATAAAAGCAACATTCAGCCCAACTTAACGTTTAACAATACAAGTAAACAAGTTTATGAAGTGAAAACATAAGCTCTAAACAGGAACAAAGTATGAGACTCTAATCTAGCTGAGTTTCATGGCAAGAAGCAAGTGCCATCTCACACTTGTTTTTGTCGCACTAAATTGGCCAAGAGATCTATGGCCTTACTTCATCACGATACACTTTGTTGGATATTAGGCCAAGAATTGAGAAGAATATTTGGAGACAAGACTGGTTTCAATCGTTTCTTTCTTTCATTTCTTTCACTCTTCTTTTACTTTGGAGCTTACAAGATCAATTTATAGTATTAAATGATCATTCTAGATACATAGGAAAGATTTCCAGCCATACTTACCAACAACCTTCTTAATTTCCATCCTTCTAGATACATAGAGAAGATTCCTCTTGCCTACTATCTCATTTACTAAGTAATTAATCATGCTTCCCAACTTATTGATTCAGTACATTATTCAACAAATTCCCGGCCCCTTAATGTGCTGTTCTTGAACTCCAAGCATCTCTCAAAAATAGTTGAACTTGTCTTTTGGAAGTGTCTTGGTAAAGATGTCTGCAACTTAGTCTTCACTCTTGCAAAATTTCAGCTTAACTTCACCATCTTCAATTGCATCTTGAATAAAATGGTGCTTGATAGCAATATGGTGAGTTCTGCTATGATAAACTGGATTTTTGACAATTTCAATTGCTAATTTGTTGTCATAGAACATCACTGTAGATTCTTTTTGCTTCTCACAAATGTCTTCAAGAATTCTCCTAAACCAAATGGCTTGTGATGTTGCCAAATTTGCGGACAGTATTCAACTTCAGCAGATGATTGTGTCATGTTTTGTTGCTTCTTTGATGCCTAAGAAAAATGCTCTAAAACCAAGAGAAAAACAATAGCCTGAGGTGTGCTCTTTATATCATCAAGACATCCACCCCAATCACTATCACAATAAGCATGCAAATTTAAAGTAGTGCCTTTGCTAAATTTGATGCCAGAGTTGAATGTCCCTTTGATGTATTTTAACACTCTCTTGGCTGCTCCAAGATGTAATTGACTAGAATTGTGCATAAACGTTGATAATAAATTTGAAAGAAACATGATATCTGGCCTTGTAGCTATGAGATAAAGCAAATTTCTCGCCAAGTTTCTAAACAAAGTAGAATCAACTTTCTTTTCACCATCTTCTTTGACAAGTTTTTCACTCACAACAAGTGGTGTGGCCATAGGTTTACAATCAACCATGTCAAATTTTACAAGAATATTTTCAGCATATCTCTTTTGACAAATAAAGGTTTCATCATCATATTGACAAATCTCCATACCAAGAAAATGATGTAGCAATCCCATATCATTCATTTCATATCTTTTCATCATGTCTTTCTTAAAATCAGCAATCAACTTCTTATTGTTACTGGTGCAAGGCAAATCATCAACATATAAAGCAACAATGATAATGTTTGAGCTACCTTGAGTTTTCACATACAAGGTTGGCTCACTTTTACTCTTCTTGAATCCTAGCTCCATGAAGTAAGAATCAATTTGGCTATACCAAACCCTTGGAGCTTGTTTCAATCCATACAATACTTTCTTCAACTTATACACTTTGTCTTCTTGTCCTTCTTTGACAAGACCTTGAGGCTGTTGAACATATACCTCTTTAATTCTTCATTCAAAAAGGCAAATTTAACATCAAATTGTAGAGATTCCAACCTTTTTGGGCTGCCATGACAATGAGAGTTCTAATTGTATCAAATCTTACAACCGATGCAAATGTTTCATTTAGTCAATTCCAGGCTACTGTGAATAACTCTTAGCAACAAGTCTTGCCTTTTTCTTTTGGATTGAACCATCCGGATTCAGCTGACTTTGTAAATCCACTTGAGACCAATGATCTCCTTGTCTTGAGGCTTTTCAACTAGTTTCCAAATCTCGTTCTTCTCAATTGCATAAAATTTCATCTTTTCTTGCCTTGCTCCAATCCTTTTCTATATGTGCTTCTTCAAAAATTTCTGGTTCAAGAATGCAAAAATTGCATCTTGCATAAACATCACTGATACGAACCCCACCAACCTCATGACGAAACCTGTAAGAAACAAGCCCAAGGATCTAGAATTATAGTATCAAAGTTTGAGAGAGTGGATTCTAAATGATCAAGGATAGCTTGAGAACGCGTTAGAAGGGTAGAATGACGTTACAATCTAGTGCGTTTCTAGATTAATAAATCAATTAAAAATTTAAGAATTCTCTCAAGTATTCAAGTTTGGAGCTCTTGGAAAAGAGACTCGCGAAACACAAAGTATTTGCTAGAATTTTCTTAATTCATCGTGTCATATCAAAAATATTTGGAATTGAAGGCTTTATATAGCCTTTACAAAGATTTAAAAATCCTAATCAAACTAGGAAACAATTAACTAGTTTCTAAATCCTAACTCGGCTCAACTAACCTAACACTAATTTGGCTCCAAAATTGGTCCACATGACCTAGCTGATTAAACCATTCAAGTAATGACTCAATTAACTCCAACTAACTCTAGTTAATCAAAACCATTGCTGGAATTAATAAACACATAACAACAAGATTCAATGACAAGGCTAACTAACATAAATGAACTAAAATGTTGGAAGGGATCCGGATTTGATGAACTCCAATGGATGATTTGATGAATTCCAATGGATCCACCACTTGTATGATTTGAACATAAATCATTGGATCCTATGTTCGCATCATTCCTCTTCTCTTGAAAGCAATTTGCCCACAAATCGATGGATTGGAGAAAATGCAACAGTGTTGGAAGTAGTTGAATTGCCACGAGCAACATTGCATGTCATTTGGACAACCTCATAATGCTCTTGAACAAAGACATCCTCCAAGACAAGAAACATATCGTATAAAGCTTGTGAAAATTCCAGGTTGTAGCCCAAAGCTTTCTAATCAGGCCTTTGTCATGGAATGCCAAATTTAGACCTACACAATAAATCACACAATTAGAAAGCATAGGTAGAAAACTACTCACCAACTTACCATTTGAATTCACTAGATAAGGATCTTTATAGTGATGCTCAATGAGACTAGAAAAATCTCGAATCTAGTTGCGCAAAGTTACAATATTCACCACAAGTTGTCGTTGGTATGACCTATCTTGCATGGATGGAACAAGATCGGTATAGGTAGCTTGAGAACCTTCAAATTGAACAACACAATCAGGTGGCAAGGAACCAGAAAATTGACTAAGAAAAGATGGAATATCATTAGCGAAATAACAAAGAAGGTTAGAACAAAGCTCAAGTGTAGTTACACCCATTGAAACAGCATTTGGCTTATCAACAAGTAAACTAGCCTGAGATGAGAGATTGATTATATGTTGATAGCAACAAGGTACCACACTTAAGATACAGACTCTTTGAAAGCTCTTAAATTCTCCAATTGATGTAGAAATGGAACAATGTAAGATCAATGCAATTGCACTTTACTTAACCTGCACAAAATAAGAAACACTAGTCAAGGCAAAGTTAAGATAGTTAGTATAATAAGAATCTCTCCTCACATCCAGATTTTGCAATAGATGTTTGTTTTCCCTCTTGTGTTTCTGCTATGGTCGAACCATTCGTGGACCTTTCCTCACTCAATTTCTTTGAAAGTTTTTTCTGTTTCACTTCCTTCAACTTTCACCTCATATGCACTCACAATCTCATTACCACGCTCAACTTGCTCTTTCTCAAGTTTTTGTTGTAGGAGGTGTTGATAAGTCTCCCATATGCTCCCAAATCCTTCATCTATGGATGATGTATTTACATGCTTAGTTGTCGAATGAATCTCCTCCTTTCTTCTTGAATATGCTGACTTTGAAAAGGTAGATTGGATTTTGGAACTAAATTGCATAGAACCCTTCCTCTTGACATCCTTATTCACCATTCGGTCAAGGAGTCTATGAAGAGGCTCGAAAGATTCATGCAAAATCTGCTTAAATTCACCCATCATATCCTCCATACTAAGATTGAATTCAACTTGTTGGAAACTCCCTTTGGTGGACATCTTTAACTTGCAAAATGGTTACCAAAACGAAAAAAAGATTTCCTCATAACACACTCTCACGTGTATGCACTCATACTCATGTATCGCTCAAGTGTTTGAGACACTCTAATAATCTCACCAAGCAAATCTCTAAGTCATTGATTTCCTTACTTAAAGAAATAAGAAATTTCTCAAGCAGTTCAATGACTTATTGCCAACAACGCACAAGGAAGTGATGTATATGAATCTGGTTCACTTTGATTTGAGATTTGAACACCAATTGAACCGATTTTAGTGACTCAAAAGTACAAAAAGCACGCTAAAATTTCACAGATTCACTTGTGGAAGAATAACTCTAGTAAGACTCGATGAGTCTCTAAGCAATTTGGTCAAGACCGAACTGATTTGATGCTAATTTGTTGCGGGTTTTGAACCTGATTTAGACACAAATGACACATAAATCATTGCTGGAAATTGAAGCTAAAAAACCTGGTCTGGATGGTGTTTAATTCAGACAAGAACAACGTGGAACAAGGAAGACTCAATTAGGTAACTATTGACTCAAATTAGGAAACCTATTGGCTCTTGTAATCCAAAACTGATTTGGACTTGTGTTTGGACCATGTAACTCGAATATAAACTGGAAAGAGGATTCAAAAACAAGCTATAGATGGCTTGACAAATCAAATTTGAAGCTGAAACAGCAAGACACAACTCAGCATAATTTTTTTTGGAACCTAGAAACTCCTACCTGAATGTACTTGGCTGGAATTTGGACACTAAATTCTGGACTTTAAGGACAAAATTTATGGCTGGAGCTACTGGAAAATGAGTTGAAACAAATGACTCAAAAAACTATAATAGTTATGACTCAAGAACAAATGCAAAGGAATTTTCCAACGCTTGAACATGTTGCAGCGATTAGGAAATAAGTGACCAGTGGAAATTCTTGGAATAATCTGGAATTAAACTCCTTTTTCCAACATAACAAGGATTATATGGCTGGAATCAATGAATTTTCCCAAAAGGAATTGGCTCAAAAGCTATCAGATTTAGCAACTTACAATCCGAATGGGATTTGGATTAGTGTATGCAGCTGTTTCCTTTTCTTTTTTTGTTCAGCCGAATTGGAGACTATCAAAACAAATAAGGTGTGATTCTAGTCTCTTAATGGATTAAAATCGTGGCTGTGTTATTTTTTTTATTGTATACAATAGCCAAGAATTTCGATGAACTAGATGTTTAGCGGCTGGAATTTTGCAGCTTGATTTTGAACAAAATTTTGATCCCCAAACCTAGAAATTCTTCATGATTCTCCCAAGAATTCAAGAAGGTATGTTCCAAAATTCAAGAGACGAAAAAAAGGTTTGAAGATTTATCCCAAACAGCCCACGGTTTCTTGGTTTTGAAAAAGACAGATTTGGGGTTGAACAAGCTTCAAGAATTCTCAAATAAAGCTTCAAGAACTTCAAGATTGTGGCTTTGAACAATGAAGAAGAAACCCAAGTTTTGATTTCAGATTCCAAGAACTTTTACAAGGTCAGTGCACTTTTTCCCTTTTGCAACTCGAACAACAAGAACACAGGAGGACAGCTTTGGGTTTCTTCAAGAAAATTATGTCAACGACTTAAAAACCCTAGGTACGAATAGTTTTTTTTTACTCAAAACACAAACAGCGAACAAAAGAAGATTATCAACTACCAGAAAATTGAATTGGATGAACAGTGATTTTGAGATGAATAATAGTTGCTACCGCAGCGATAAAAAGTAATCGCTACAGTATAATGAACATTAATCGCTATGGTACGATGAACAGTAGCAATTTTTTTTAACAATAATCAAAACTAGAAAACAAGACATGAATCAAGAAAGACCTAAAACAACAAACAATCAAGAATACAAAGAAACAAGAAACCATAGAAGCTTAAAGAAAACAAGGATATAACATTGATACCTTTCAACTAGCTCCAATGTTTTAAAAACCGCACCGTTAATTGAATCGGTGAAGTGAAAGGGTCGAGATTCAACCGGTCGGACCGGTTCAACCTCGGTTCAATGAATTTTTTTAAAAATAATTTATATAAATATATATATGTACAAAATAAGACATGTAATGGACTAATTTAATACTTTATATGATGAAAAGTTTACTATTTTTTAATAACTTGGATTTTTAAAAATAAATTTTTTAAATTATAAGTTAAAACAAATAAATTTCATCTCAATTTCAATTATATCTAAATCCAACCCAAAAATATCACAATATTTTGAAATTATACAAAATTCACGTCTATGAGAATTTAGATATTGTGAACTTAAATTTTAATTTACGTTTTGGAATTTAGAGATTGCAATTTAAAAAAGAAAGTTTGGAGTTCGAAGGAAGTCAAGAAAATCGAAAATAAAAATGTAAACTTGATAAGAAACAAAAAATGAGATAAAAGTGAGTGGTTGTGGCATTAAATAATTTGGGTTAAAAAAATAATTCTTTTTTAACTTTTTTCAATTTAATGGACAAAAACAAAATTAAAAGATGGAAGAAAACATCAATAAATTAAAAATAAAGAGGTTTGATTAAAAAGGGAGTGACAAAAGAAAAGAGGATAGAGAGTTGAAAATTAAAAAGAAAGAGCCATGAGAAGATGAGATTTTGTAAAAATGACAAAAAGAAATATGAGTGTTTGCTTTATATAAATAAGTTATCAAAAAAAACTAATAAGATGTGATGGTGCAACGGTTAATACATTGGTTTTCTATTGCAAAGGTCTTGAATTCGAATCTTGATAGCTACATTTTGCAAAAAAAAAAAAGAAAAAAAAAAGGGAAGGTTGAAAACCGGTTTTTACGGTTCGACCGGTTCTTGACCGGTTTTTTGAAAAAGTCAACTATGTCATTGAACCGGACCGGAGCCATGGCCGGTTCGCGGTTCAACCGGTCGAACCGGCCGGTCCGGTCCGATTTTCAAAACATTGACTAGCTCTTGATACCAACTGATACGAACCCCGCCAACCTCGTGATAAAACCTGTAAGAAACAAGCCCAAGGATCTAAAATTATGGTATCAAAGTTTGAGATAGCAGATTCTAAACGATCAAGGATAGCTCGAGACCGTGTTAGAAGGATAGAATAATGCCGCAATCTAGTGCGTTTCTAGATTGATAAGTCAATTGAAAAATCAAAAATCCTCTCAAGTATTCAAATTTGAAACTCTTGGACAAGAGACTCACGAAACACAAAGTGTTTGCTAGAATTCATCATGTCACATAAAAAACGTTTGGACTTGAAGGTTTTATATAGTCGTTACAAAGATTCAAAAATCCTAGTCAAACAAGGAAACAATTAACTAGTTTCTAAATACTAACTCGGCTCAACTAACCTAACACTAATTCGGCTCCAACATTGGTCCATGTGACCTAGCCGGTTAATCCATTAAAGATAATGACTCAATTAACTCCAACTAACTCTAGTTAATCAAAACCATTGTTGGAATTAATTAAACACACGACAACAAGATTCAATGACAAGACTAACTAACATAAATGAACTAAAATGTTGGAAGGGATCCGGATTTGATGAACTCCAATGGATCCACGACTTGCATGATTTGAACATGAATTATTGGATCATATGTTCACATCAATCATTCAAACTCCTCATTTTCTTTGGAGTTGAGTTTGGAGAAATTGAACTTGAACTTAGAGATGATGGTGGACTGCTTGATGGTGTTGAATCATGACCATTTTCTTCTTCATTTGTTGAATTTTCCTCTTCTTCATGATGCCAAACAACCTGCTTCATAATCTTTTTCTCATCCCAATTCCAAGTAGCATTTTCATCAAATACAACATCTCGACTAATAATGATTTTGTTAGGTTTCAAATTAAATAATATATAACCTTTAGACTTGGAGTGATAACCAACAAAAATACATTTTTCACTTACTTTATCAAGCTTGTACCTTTTTTTTTTTTTTTTAATTTGAGCATAGCAAATGCTTCCAAAGACTTTCAAGTGTTTCACCGATGGCTTTTTTTCTGTCGCATCCCATTTTTTGCGATGAAAATGGTTTTTGCAAAATAATGTGTTTTTTCATTTAAAAGTAAAGTAAATGAAAAGGGCCTAAAATGAGACTTTAAAAATGTGACACTTTGAACCCAAAATTTAGTCTAAAAGGGTTTTAGAAAAAGGGAGTCGCTACTTAGAATCTAGTTTAAATGTACCAAGTCATTCAAAATAATTTTTACAAAAATTAAAATAAAATAAAATGAAAATAAAACCCTTTTCGACAACTCCAGATCTTTGAAATGAGAGAAGATAAGTTCGAGAATCACAGTTGAAGAAAGGAAAAACAAAGGTTTGATAGGCTCAAACCTAAGGCACCCTTTTAATTTAGTCTAAGTTAGTTGTGAGATTTAGTCAAAAATTTCCTAATATAACCCTTAACTTATCACATTCGAATGTTTCTTATATGGATGCAAACCTAAATTTAAATAAGATGTCGAAATGAGCAAAATATCCATTCAAAATTTAATGGGTACTAATCGCATTAATTGCGAAGTCCAAAATAATTCCTTGAAGGGGTCACCAGTATGCAAAGATGAGAGTCAAAGAAAAAAAAATTAAATTATATACATAGATATAAGTGGTCAAAGAAAAGGGAATGCAACATAATAGATATGGGAAACAAAAACTCATAATATAATTCTCTTTGTTATAAAAAGGTTAATGGGATATTTAAGTTAAAGAGTTATAATCACCCATTTTCCATATCCGAAAAGTGGCTCTTCTAATCTAAACAAGTAAATGAACTAATTTGTTTTCTAATTTCCTAAATGATATGCAATTCTAAATGATATGATTCATATATATAGAGGGTAAAGGAATAATATAAGAGAAAATATCATGTTAATGAGAAAAGAACCTAAAAATAGAAAAATATGCATGAAATAGAATAAAAAGCACACAATACATGAATCTAACGTATGGATGACCTAAGAGTCTAGCGTTGGACTAACCCATTTCTAGAAATTCTCACTAGCATTAGACTAGTAAGGAAGCGGAAGGAAAAATCACAACTAAGATTGGACTAGTGCGGAAACATCATGCATTCATTATTTATAATAAAGTATGTAAAGTATGAATTAAAGCAAGTAAACACATAAAAGCATATAGAATACATTACATGTAAGTAGAGGTGGCAAAATGGGCGGGATGGGCGGGATTTTCTTGGGTTTGAGATTGAACTGAGTCATATGGGTTTGGATCCAACCTTACCCATATGTGTTTTGGAACTAACTTGGACCGGATCACTTTGGGATGGGTTTAGATTGATCCCGCCCAATACCCAAATCTATTTTCTACATATTTTTTTGCTTTAATTCATTTTTTATTTTAAAATAATTTTAATATTTTTGATTTATTAAATTTCTTTTAGTCTTATTGTGAATTTGTATTTTCATGAATTCATTTTACACTCTAAAATGATTTCCCGCCCAATACCCAAATCTATTTTCTACATTTTTTTTTTCCTTTAATTCATTTTTTATTTTTTAAATAACTTTAATATTTTTTATTTCTTAAATTTCTTTTAGTCTTATTGTGAATTTTTATTTTTATGAATTCATTTTACACTCTAGAACGATCAACAATTACTTCAAAAGGACGTAACATTTTGATAAGAATGAATATATCTTCTGCCTAGACAAAACCAAAAGAAAAGTTGAGAGGGCTTAGAATGAATATTTTAATCTTTTCTACATTTTGTAGCCCAAATGACAAAAGAAAAAGGAAAAGTTGAGAGGGGTTGGAGACCACTCCATCAAAGGACAAGCTCATTGGGTGCTGACTATTGAAGTTTGCTTAAAATTTTTGGATTTTAAAATTTTTTGGGAAGATATTTGGGCCCAATGGGTACCCAAGTATTTCCTAACATTTTCCATCAATTAATGGGTACAATTGGAATATGTCTCATTTTAAACCCAATATCAAATTACAATACCCATTCCGCCCAAAGTCCCTTTGGGTATGGGTAGCCCATTGGGATTTGAGATAAATTGCCACCTCTACATGTAAGCATAATATCTAAATGCCAAATCCCAAGAAAGCTGTTAAAACACATAAGCATGTAAGATACATAAACACACAAAATCTATCTATTACAATGGGAGACCTAACTACAATTTAAATAGAAAAATACAATAAAATAAATCTATCTATCCTATCTATTACATTAGCCTATCTAGTTACAGTATTTTGCAAAAATATTACCTATCTATTACATCTTGAGGTAATTAAATACCTCTCAAATAATTATAAAATTAACTAAACGAACAATAAAGAATTAAATAAAATTTTAAATAAATAAATAACAAAATCATGTAAAAACATATAAACAGATAGGAGTACGTACAAGCACATAAGAATACATAATCAAAATTTAAATGATAATAGGAGTAGTTCTCTTTTGAAGTGGTGACTAAATGAGATAAAGATGCCTTATGTATACTCAAAAACAATGAAAGGATCAGAGCATCAATTTATTTGAAAATATAAAAAATGTACTAGATTCACATTATTATGTTGAAAAAATATAAACAAACTCAAAACACTCAAAATTACAATTTAAATGCATGCAAGAGAAGCATAATTAACAACTAAAAGAAGGGAACAATTATAATTGAGGAATCAAAAACTATTAGGGATTAAATTGTAAAAATTAGAAAGTTTTTGAGGCCAAAATCTAATTTTAAAAAAATTAGGAGGTCAAAATTAAATAAAAATAAAGTTTATCAACCAAAATGCAATTAAATTAAGAACCAAAATTAAAAATCTAAAATTTTTGAGTCATAATAAAATTACTCAAAAGATTAAGGGCTAAATTACAAAATTCAATTTCTGATTTGGGTAAAATATAAAGAAACAAAATTGGGTCATCATTTTTAGTACATTGGGTTGGACTACTCTAGTCCACAAGAAAAAACGCAAGCTAATTCATAAAAAAGCAAGCAAACCCAATAAAATTGCAAAGCTTAAATATAGTGAAAATGTTGGGTTTAACAAGAAAGCCCAATCACAAGTCCAATAAGAAATAACAACACAAGTTCAAATGAAAAAATAAATTCCCAAGCCACCCTCATTTTCTTTCCTTTTTCTTCCTTCTCTTTTTTTTTTCTTTCTTTCTTTTCTTTTTCTTCTTCTTCTTCCCTTCTCTCTTCTTCTCCTTCTCTGGCTAGACCAAACTTCTCACCGGCGACCATGGCGGACGTCGGCAGCAACGCCGTTGCTGGCGACTTCTCCGTTCACAAAAAATCACCAACATACACCTCTCCACTCGATTTTTCACGTAAAATCCATTCCTACCCTTATTTTTTACAAAAAAAAAAAAGAACAAAAAGAGGTCAAAATAGCAAATTACAGTCAGGTTTTTTTTTTAAATCACTCAAATCTTCATCAAAAATCATAAAATTTATACCAAAACACTTCTCATGGATTCAAGAGTGCAGCTATGGCCTTAGTATATCAAAAAAAAAAACAACAAAAAAAACAATAAATTAAGGCAAAACAGCCCTAAATGAAGAAAAATATTTCGTGCTTTTAAGGCTAAAAAAAATCAAAATTTGGAGAAAAAAATGTCTTCAGACCATGAACCAGTTATAAGCATTTATTTTAGCAAAAATATACACGCAAAATTCACTTCTTTGACTTAGTTTTCATTGAGCCATTTTTTCAAACATGTGCTAAGCATAATAGATTTTGAACCCATTTCAAACAATTAGTCAGAATTAATCTCCAAAAACCTAAAGCCATTCAACCAAAACCCATGCACAATATGAATGCTGAAAAGAAGCAGAAAATATTCGTGGCCGACAAAGGGAAAAGGAAAAACAAAGACAAACGAAAAGGAAACGGACAAGGTCATAGAAGCATGTGCATGAAAAAAAAAGCCAATTAGTTTATGTCCTTATAACAGAAACATAAAATCAAATTCCAACCATTACACACTATCAAACAAACGAAATGAAAGTTGAACAATGAGAGATGACTTAATATGAAAATGGGAACATAAGAGAAGAAAAAAAACCTCAATGAAACGGTGAGGGACTTCCAATCGTGAGGACCAAGTTTTGGAGGAAAAGAAGTCCTGAAGTGAAACACTTCTCTTTTGCTTTCTTCCACATTTTTTTCTTCTTTTTTTTTTTGAGAGAAAGAGGGAGAGTCCAGAGAGAGGAGAGTTGTGGTGTGGAATTGTGTGTATGAGTGTTTGTGTGTGTGGGTGTGTCTGAGAGAGAGGAGAGGGAATGATTTTGTGTTAGTGTGTGATGGGGTGTTGTGAAAGTGAGAAGAAAGGGAGGCGAGGGAGAGTTTTTTCTTGTGAGTTAGTGTTGTGTCTTGTCTTGAGGGGAAAAGAAAAAGAGGGAGTTGAGGGGCTGAGAGTTGTTGTGTGATTAGGTTGGTAAATGATGGATTTTGTACCAAATAAAAAGAAAGAGGAATGGGAGATTGAGTGTTAAAATGGGTTAATAGTGTATTGGTTGAAAAGGAAATGAAGGGAGTGTGTAGATTTTGTTATGGATTTTTTTTCTTCTTTCTTTCTTTTCTCTCTCTCTCTCTCTCTTTTTTTAGACAAAAAAATCCTACAAAAACAAGAAAGATAGACATTCAAATGCATACAAATAAATGACCCTCTAAATAGACAAAAATTCAAGAAAATATCAAAAATTGATAAAAATTTGGTGTCTGCACTTCCCCTCCATGCTTCAATTGGAGATTGATTCCACACGACCTTTGTAGGATTTCGATTGGGCAAATATACAGCTGTATAAATGGGTTTAGCCCAAAATTCCTTTGGCAAGCCTTTGTTATGTAACATAAATTTTGTCATCTCCATCATGCTTTGTTTTTTTCTTTCTGAGACTCCATTTTGTTGTGGTGTGTAGCCAACGGTCAGCTGCCTTTTCGAACCTTCATCTTCACAAAATTTTTGGAATGCATAGTCCTTGCCATGATCACTCCTCAACTTCTTGATGTTATAGCCACTTTGTTTTTCAAATTATTAATAAAAATGATGAAATACTTGTTACTTCCTGGAGAAGTTGTCTTCATAGGTCCATAAATATCCGTTTGAACCAATTCCAAAATCTTCTCGGCTCGCCATGCAACTCCTTTAGGAAATGGTTGCCGGTGTTGTTTGCCAAGTGCATAACCTTCACAAACTTCATATTTCTCCTCAATTCTTGGTAAGCCATATGCCATCCCTTTTTGTTGAAACACTTTAAGGATATGAAAATTTAAATGGCCAAATCTCTTGTGTCACAACTATGAATTTTCATTGACATGTGCTTTCAAGGCTTGATTTCCACTATAATTGAATTTGATTAGGAAACTTCGGTTGATTTGTATTTGGATTTTCATCACAAGCTATCTACCATTCTTTTTTTCATAGATGTAGCACTCATAATCATCAAAGTTAAGTGCATATTTATGCTCAAGAAGCTGCCAAGACTTTTTTTTTTTTTTTAGGATATGTTGTCCAAGATTCAATAAATTTTGGTCTAAATTAAGAACAAACAAAACATCACGAATGAACTTTGTACCTTACTTGGTTGGGCACCAATTGTTCCCAATCCTTGTGGTTAAACTATGACTCCATTTTCCATCTTCACTTCAGTGTTTATAGATTCATCCAAGTCAACAAAATGAATTTATCTCTTGTCATGTGATTGTTATAGCCGCTGTCAAGGTACCACATACTGTTCTTAACTTCATGGCCATGTGACAAACATAGAATAAGTTTCCTTCTCCTAGCTTGTCGGTCTTGAATCTGCAATTCTTCTCAATATGGTCAAATCTTTTGCAATAGTAGCACTTTGGCTTGTCTTTGTACCAACAATTTTTCTCAAGGTGATTGGTCTTGCCACAATAGTTGCAAGGTTGTGAATTTTCAGCATTAAGGCCTTTTTGAAGGTTGTTTCTTCCTCTTCCACTTGAATTTCTACCTCGGCCTCTTCCACGGCCATATCTACCGCCTCTTTGTGAGTCTTCACCTCTTTGGTAGCTACAAGATGGATCTCGTTCATTGGTCTTAGGGCTGAAATTCAGTTTCAATTGGAAAGCACTTTCAACAGATTTTTCAGCATGTCTAGCTAACCTTCTCTCATGAGGTTTCAAGGATCCCATCAACTCTTGAACACTCATTGAAGAAATATTTTTTGTTTTCTCAATTATGGACACCATTGGATCAAATTTTGAAGGCAAACTAACAAAAATCTTTGCAACAATTCTACTATCAGTAATCTCTTCACCAAAGGTTTTCATTTTATTTACAATTGTGATGATTTTTGTGTAGTAATTTTGAATACTTTCATCATCACTTATCTTCAAATTTTCAAGATCTATTCTAAGAGTTTGAAGAGTAATATTATTTACCTTGAGATTCCCTTGGATATGGTTTTGTAGAATCTCTTATGCTTCCTTGGCATGATCGGCTCCCATAATTCTTGAAAATATATCCAAACTCACACCTTGTTGGATGTGTGAAAGAGCTTTTGCATCCATTTTCGTATACTTCTTAAGTGCCTTTAATTCTTGATTAGTGAGACCTTTTTCACTTTCCGGTTCTATATGGCCATTCTCTACATATTCCCACAAATTTTGTGATTTGAAAATTGTTCTCATTTTTATGTACCAATGATCATAGTTCTCACCAGAGAATATGAAAATTGGAAGACCATCGCTAGTATTATTGGCCATCTTGTATGGTTGGAAATTTCTCAAATTTTTCTGGTTTAAGGGATGAACTAAGGTTATGAAACCTTGGTTCTGATACCAATTTTGTTGGATATTAGATCAAAATTTGAGAAGAATATTTGGAAACAAGACTAGTTTCAATTGTTTCTTTCTTTCATTTCTTTCACTCTTCTATTGCTTTGGAGCCTACAATGCCAATTTATAATTATAATTGATCATTCTAGATACACAGGGAAGATTTTCAACCACACTTACCAAAAACCTTCTTAATTTTCAACCTTCTAGATAAATAGAGAAGATTCCTCTTGCCAAACATCTCATTTACAAGCTTTCCAACTAATTGATTCAGTACATTATTCAACACACTTGGTGAAAGGAAAGTTTTACATTATCAAAGATATAGAAACAAAAATTATCAAAAGAGATTATAGCAGCTATATGTTGTTGGCAAGAGATAGGCAGATTATTAATGCAGAACAAAGAAGAGAACCCAAAGGAATCGAATCTTCAGCACCTCGATTTTAAGAATTCATTCGATGGAGCAGAAGAACAAAGCTAGTGAACATGAAATCCTGCAAATTGCATTTTTTAAATTTCATAGAAGATGATGCATTAAGAAATATATTTAGCAATTCAAGTCAGAACTGTCTGACTAACCTCTCAAAAGAAGCAACCACATAGCATCTTTACTTGGCAATCACCATTCTGGAGGATAAACGCTGAACTTAATCTTTTGCTGCCTTGATTCTTTAACCCTCTTAGGTTTGGTCCCAAAAAATTGACCAATGAGAAAATAGGGTTTTTAGCAACCCAATAAAGATAATAACAAATCAGATAAATCAAATAGAGAAATACAAAATTTTACGCGGTTTCATCGAACTGACTTACGTCTACGGGCGAAGGGATAGGAGATTTACTATAATAGAAAGAGAGTACACAAGTGAGAATACAAAACCTAAGAAATAATTCCAAGATTCAAAGGTACCTAAAACTAAAAATACGAAAGAATCTAAATAGCACAAAATACTTAACGGTCCAAAGACCCATAACTTATTCTTTTGGTTTGATGTCTAACCAAAACTTCTTTCAGACTGGGGCATGGGCTTTCCTAAAACTCTCTTGGATTGGTGAATATGGCACTTGAGCTAATGCTCTTAGTACACTTAAATTCACTTAAACCCACTGTATTTATAACAAGTACAAGAAGAGATTTCTTTGTAAACTTTTGATATGGGATATAAAGACAAACTTAATAAATCGCCATCTTGGCGCGTATCCAACATCGATAAATAATAGATAAATAGCAAACACGCTCCATGTTCTCCATAAAAGTCCCAATGGTTTTCAACAAGCCACCAAAGTCCTAACAGATTTCAATGAGCCACCAATGAACCAAGATACAAAAGACTCAACAGGTCCCAACGGGCCAAAACTCACAAAAAGTTCAATATATCCCAATGGGTTAAAAGTCATGAACATAGTAATCTTGCTCCACATTCTTTACAAAATTCTTAATGAGTTCCAACGGGTCAAATAACTCTTTTTCAAAACCCAACTGAACTCTAACGGAAAATTTTTTTCTTCACTTTCTGTAAAGCTCAAAATTGATATTGATAGTTTGTTATTGTCATCAAGAACCAAAAATTTGAACCAAACCTAAACTTAAAACTTGAAACTCTGATACCAATTTGACAGGTTTGGTCCTAGGAAATTGATCAACGAGAACAATATGGCTCTTGACAACCCAATAAAGACAATAATAAATCAAATAAATCAAACAGAAAAACACAAAATTTTACATGGCTCGGCTGAACTAACCTACGTCCATGAGCGAAAGGGTAGCAGATTTACTATAATAGAAAGAGAGTACAAAAGTGAGAGTACAAAACCTAGGAAATAATTCCAAGGCTCAAATGCACCTAAAACTGAAAATACAAAAGAGACTAAATAAGTCTAAAAGCATATAATTTGCTCTTTGGTTTGATGCCTAACCAAAACTTCTTTCAAACTAGAGCATGGGCCTCCTTAAAACTCTCTTAGACTAGTGCATAAGACATTTGGGCTGATGTTCTTAGCACATTTAAATTCACTTAAACCTACTATATCTATAACAACTACAAGGAGAGATTTCTTTATAAACTTTCGATGTGAGATACAAAGACAAATTCAACAGAAACTAAATCCTTGTTGGTGCACTCTAGGTCAATCTTTTCGAGGTTCATCAAGTGTTTGAATTCAGATGGAATCTACAGAAGTATGTTGCAGTGCTTGAGGAAAAGGCATCTGAGTTCTTTGAAACTATTGGGTTTAACCTCCCAAAATTTCAAATTTGTAGCTCCATTAATGAACAAAACTTTGAGAAGAGGAAAACTACCATCTTTTGTATGCCACTTCTCACCCATAAAAGCATTGTCCTTTGACTTGACCTCAAGATGCGAAAGTTCTCCAAGTATAGGGATACGGTCTTCCCATTCTATACTTGTTTTTTGCAGACTCAATCTTGTTATCCTTATTGAAAATTTATTTGATGGAGGAAGGGCACGCAGCTTGGAGTTCACATTATCACTCTATAACTTCAAAGTTTTAAGGGAGTTTAGTTTACAAAGATCATTAAAGACACTAGAATTACCATCGGACATCACAATGGTGCCTAAATTGTCACATATACTAAGTTTATTGAGTTTTTTTGTCCTTTCAAACACTTCAATGCTAAGACTTTGAGGTGAAACTACAGATAGAGTTTGCATGTTTTCACTGCTAGAGGATTGCTTCTTGCTAGAGCATTGCTTCTGGCACTTGGACAAGGATGTTGTGGTATTAGTAATTAGATGCCTCAGCTTTGTCATCCCCTAAATGTCTTCTTTTATATCAAGGAATTGTTCAGTCGTGTGAACTATAAGGGCTTCCAAGTTGAACAACCTAGACATGCTTTACGGAAGGACTTTCAGGTTGTAATAGATGGCAATGAACTTTAGGAGAATAAGGTTGGGTAATTTGGATCGCAATGAACTTTAGGAGAATAAGGTTGGGTAATTTGGTCGGAAAACTATGAGGGAACTTGATGTTTATGGATAAAATATCTAACACTCAAAGGAGTTTGAAGGGCTTAACTATACTTGAGCTGGGATCATTCTTAAGGATAGTTTCATCTTGGCCAAAGCTCAAGAGTGAGCGGACTTACTCGGCATCCTTTATTCCACTAACATACTATGAGAAGTGAGAGTTAATGTAGCAAACTCGATGAGTGGAAGATGAATTGGTTCCCCTTACAGCTGCCTCGAAAAGATCTGCTATGGCGATATTCTTGCAGAACATTTGCAGTGTGTCATGAATTCGAAATGTCTTGATCCCACCACTTAAAGTTCTCTGTCCACAATCACTAAATTCCTGTCAACCAACTACCCAAAATACTCTTCTGCTATTTCCTCCAAAGTTGCATAAGCATCCTTGGGAACAAACCCTTCAGCAATCCATAAGTACAATACTTTTGACACGGATCTCCAAATCTTCAGGGAAGACACTAAGGTAGAGAAAATACGGTTTGAGTTCATGGTTCAAAGACTCGACTGAGATCAAGACGACTCAGCCGAGTTGTCATCGGAACAGAGCTCTTCATTCCGATGCCGCTTCTTCTCGTTGGTCAATTATCAGAGAATCTAAGATAGTCAGGCGGTTGGTTCACTTTAGATCTTGCAGATACCACAAAATTTCTGTTGACAGCCGGCAGATTCCATATATCTTCTCTTCTTTTATTGATTTCTTTTCTTTTTTATTTTTTTATTTTTTCTGGCCATTTTTGAAAGAAGAAGAGAGAGATAAGGAGAAAGAAAAAGTGTCAAAAGGTGCGATTGAGGGCGGCTGTTTGAGGGTCAGAAGAAGATAGGGAAGAAAAAATACGGGTCATCTATCTTATTGTATCTGACAACCCATGCACAACTGACCAAAATACAAAGGACATAAAAGACTCAATAGTGAAGTTCATCAATAATTTGTAATCCAAGACAATAATAAAAAGAAAAATCGCATCAAAGAAGGCTACCACTTTCTTTTCTTTCGAAAGCTGCAGCCATCCAAGATGACAGAGAAAGTGAGAGAAGGAGGTGCAGAGGAGAAGATGACCAAAGCTTCAGTGGAGGAGAAGTGAAATTTGGCGAAGCTTTCTTTCATCTCCTTTCTTATTTGGATGTTGAACTTCAAGAAAAGTCTTTCGAAATTTAGGGATTTTGAAAGAAAAGTCCAATGCCATTTCAAAAGAAGAGAGAAAAGTTCAGACACTAAGAATTTGATCTATACTTGGTGAGTCTTTTTGTGATTGAACGGTGCTTCTATTTTCATTGTCTATATAGATAAACATTTTCCCTATCTCTATTATCTCTTATAGAAAAATTTAGGATTAAAATCATGGACATCCATCTCAATTGGATTTGGCCCAGTTGATTTAGGAAAATGTTATTCACACTCATTTTTTTGTTATTTGCACTCTTGCTATCATTTTTATTATATAGTTTTTATTTATTAGACTATATGATATAACAATTGGTGGGGGTGCAAATAACAAAATATTTAGTGCAAATAACATTTCCCTTGATTTATTTCTTTAAGTTTTTCTATACTTATTAGTAGGTATGAATTAGAAATGTATTTGGATTAATTGTGGCCCTTATGTAATGGGTCAAGGTTGGATTAATTATGATTGTGTTCAAAATAAAATTTAAGAATTTAGATTTATCTGACTAATTTGTGTTGTTGGAATTTATTTTGGATCAAACACAAGCTTAACACTTATTTCACATATAATTCAAAGTACATAATATATTAGTCCAAATTCATTTGATATTTAGTAAAAATATTAAAATATCTGTTATATCTTTTAATATAAAATTTCTTGCTAGTAATTAATTTCACCAAATAGCTATTAGTAAAAGTTTCATCTTTGTTGACTTTTTTTTAGCTATAATAGTTATTAATTATACAAGATATTTATTACTAAAATTTCTATTTTTATTGACTTTTATAGTTATTATAACTACCTACAACTCTGGTTATAACCTCTATGTATAACAAATGAATTGTAATGAGTAATTACTTTTAAATGATTACTTATAATCATAACAGTTCAGTTATTTGAATAATGTTATAAAATGCACTAATAATTTCAATAAATATTTAAAATTTACTAAAAATTTCTTTAAAAAAATGAACAAATGATCATTGTAATGGGTTTACATTATAGATAAGATTTTAAACTTACTAATATAATACAAAATACATTATTACTATTGTAAAATATCTTAAACTACTTGTTGTATTTTCATATATTTTTAATTATTTTGTGGTGGATTAACCATTTATATTGATACATGTAACAGTTACAAGGACGAGCAAGAATATTGGTTAGGAACATGGTATACCTGTAGGTAGGAATAGAAATAGAAAATTTGTGAGATGTAATTACTGTAGGAAAATAATGCATGGTGGCATTGCAACGTTGAAAGAGCATGTCAGTTATGTCAACTTGTCCAAGAGCACAAAGCGACATTATAGATGTAATAACAATGCATTTAAAGATTGCTAAGGCCTAAAGATTTACAATAAAAAAGAAAGAAGAAGAAATATTGAACTCTCTGCAACAAGAAAATATGTATAGTAATTTCAACATAGTTGGCGACGAGGATGACGAAGACGTCTTTGAAATTGACAAAGAAAGCTGGATGGCGTTGGAAAAAAATAGATGAAACAAACAATAAGAGAGAGCCAATACTTGCAATTTGTTGAAGAACAATGAAGGCATTCAGTAGTTGGGAGTCGACTTTCCATCTTTATGTCAGGTATTATTTGTAAATTAAAATCTTATAACAAATTTGATATTATTTTATAAAAATATAATTAAATAAGGTTGTATTTTATTTATTCATTTTTTATTTGTTAAACATTGTTAATTTCAGGAAATATGGGTGCTGACACTTCACAACCAACAATTTTTGGAAATAAAAGAGGATTATCGCATAATTTTAGTGTTAGATAAGCGGAGGAAATGATAAGCGGAGGAATTGACTCACATATGTTTCCTTAAAAACAAAATTCAATGCAATCAATGTTTACAGGGGAAATATAAAAAGAGTCGTTAAGGCAATTTCAAAGTTTTTTCATTTTAATGTTATACCATTCCACGCAGCTGACAATCCTAATTATCAATCGATGATTGATGAAATTGTCAAAGTTGGTCTTGGTATTAAAGGCCCTTCAGCTTATCAAATTGAAAATGAATATTTAGATGAAAAATTTGAAAAACTTGAGAAATAACTTGGAGATATTTATGATAAATTTTTAACTTTTGGTCATACACTTATGTGTGATGGGTGGTGCACCTGTACAAAGCATCTAATAATAAATTTTATAGTATACTGTGATAGGCACATTATATACCATAGTTCAGTTGATTGTACCAATGTCAAGAAAACTACTGAATATATTTTCAAGTTAATGGATGAGGTAGTAGTGGCTGTGAAAGAGATAAATATTGTGCAGATTGTGGTAGATAATGAATCTAGTATGAAAGCAGGTGGACAATTGTTGATGAAAAAAAGAAAAAAATCTATTCTAGTCACATTGTGCTGCTCATTATATAGATTTGATGTTGGAGGATATTGGCAAGATAGATAATATAAAAGAAACTATTACTCAGGGGAAGAAGATAACAAGTTTCATATATAACAGTGACAAAATAGTGAATTTGATGAAAATATATACAAAAAAAGGGAATTGCTACGCCCAGATATCACTAGATTTGCTACTGAATTCATTTCTATGGAAAGTCTTCTTCAATATTCTACAGAATTGAAAAGAATGTGCACCTCAAATTAATGGGCAGAGTTTAATAACACTATCAAGAAAAGAGCAGAAGCTGTTAAAGTAACTGAGTTGATATTGTCATTGACGTTTTGAAAAAATATCAGAAATGTGTGGGCAATAATGGAGTCTCTGGTAAAAATTCTAAAAACTATTGATCAAGATAATAAACCGACTTTACCAATTATTTATGAGGCAATGAATAGAGCAAAAATAGCTATTCAAAATTTGTGAAATCTTAGAAAAAAATTTGGGAAGTGATTGATAATAGATGGTACAACCAATTTCATTATGATTTACATGCAGCACGTAATTTGAAATATTACATGCAATTTAAATATGTAATATATGTGTATTTATTTTTTTTCTAATTTTGTGATTTTATTTTATTTAGCATATTTTTTGAACCCAGTTCTTCAATATTCTGAAACTTGTGTGTTTAATCTGGATGGAGTTCCAAAAGAATTGAAGAAAGTCAACATAGTTGGAGCCAAATTTAGATGCACAAGTTGATGCAATAAATGAGGTATTCTTTTGATTATTTTATTTATTTATACTAATGATTATATTCATGAACAAATTTTAAAATTTTAACACCTATGTATATATTATTTTTGTAGATCAAAATTTTTACAGAAAAAGCGAGGTTTTGGAAGTGCTATTGCAGCATGAGCATTATCGAAGTCTTTACCAGGTTTCAACTCAATTTATACTTATATAAACATTTAAATCATATTAATGAAGTTAATATTTTTATAATCTTAAAATAATAATAATAATAACAATAATAATAATAATAATATTATTATTATTACTACTACTACTACTACTATTTTGTTTGTTTAGCTGAATGGTGGTTTAACTACGGTGAAGATGCATCAAATCTAAGGAAGATTGCAGTGAAAATATTGAGTCAAACTTGCACATCCTCTGGTTGCAAGCGAAATTGGAGTACATGGTCATTAATTCATACAAAACTACGCAATTGTTTGGCAGTTAAAAAATTGCATAGATTGGTTTTTGTGCATTACAATATGCGATTAAAGGTAAAAAATTTGATGCATCAAAGAGATACTGATAATTTCTATAACCCAATTGACTTGAATCACATTTTTCACCAAGATGATATATTGAATAATTGGATAAGAGAAACTAAGCAACCCACATTGCCTGAAGATAATCTGGATTGTTTGGATAAGGGCATTCGTCATACTAATTTGGAAAGTGGTGAACATCAAGAACATGACAATGATGATTTTGGTGATACATTGTCCCAATATATTACCAAAAAAAAAAGAGAAATGTGTTATTGAATCATAAGTAGGAAGCAGAAAAGTAAACATGTTGTTTCATCATCTTCGAATAAAAGTGCCAGTGGTAATGATGATGATGACAATGGTGATAATAGGGATGGAGGGGACAATTCTTTGAGACGCAGTGGTGGTTATAATCAAGATAGCCAACAACAGGAGGCGTGTCATGGGTTCAAGGACAAGATAATTATTATACCACTCAAGATACTGATCATGACTATCGTCCTGGCATTGAAACACAACGTCAATTCTTCAATAATTTAACTCAGTTTTCGAGTGAGGAGACTTTCTTTCACCATTTAGGCTCACAAAGATATAGAAGAGTCAATGAGCAGACACAGAATTTGGGTATACACCCAACCTACGAGTATGAATCTAGCCAAAAGTGGACCACTAGTCAATTGGGATATAGCTATGACTAATCATATGAAATCATTCTTGGCTATTACAGTGGATATGGGCCATTTGGTGGATCTAAACAGGTCGAAAGCTCTACTAACATTCATGGTAGTAGATATTATGAACAAGAAATAGATAAATCTCATGATGGTTCTTCTTTTGATTCCAATAGCATTGGATATTATGATCATGATTCTGCTGCATCATATAGTACTAGCGATAGTGTTAATTATCCAGGGTTTGGATACTACCATCATGCTCAGCAATTCATCACCAATCCAGAATTTCTTCCGTCTAATGACAATGGAACGTTTAGTCAATCCTCACATCTAGCAAATACATCATATAGCTCTTACACGTTACCTACTCAAGATCTTGTGCCACATTTACAACTGTTTTACCATTCATCTGGAAATAAAGGTGATTTTGAACCATATTGTCACTTTACTTGGTATTGACATGTACGAAAATATAAAGTAATAGTATATCTTTGCAGATATTTGTCTTTTGTTTAATATGATTCATTTTTATTTTTGGCAGGAGATTGATCATGAAATAAGTGAAGTTATTCCAACTTTATACTATAAATAAATCCTTATTTTGCATTGTTAATGGTTAATATTATTTTGCAATTATTAGTTTTAAAATTGTGTTCTATGTTATCTTGATTTTGTTTGTGATGCCATTGTGGTGACCCCACTTCCCCCTAAGGCGAATCAAAGGGTTGGCGGGCCGTCTGCCCAACTCTCGCCAGGACTCACGCAAGCATACTAACCCAAATCTTTCGAATAATAACCTAATCTATTACAAAACAAATTTTCTCGAATAAGATCTTCCTTAAATCCACATTAGCTTCAAAGATAACAGTGATATAAATAACCAATCGAGGCTCTTAAACGTCCCACGTGCTACGTACCAAAGTATAAAGTCGTACCAAACCGGGTAGATAAACACATAAATCCATAATACAAACTTACAAGCCAAGCAATCGAATTAGGGTTTACACGTTTTCCAGCTTCAAGTGGCAATCCAAAAGAAAAGTACATTATCCCCAAATAACGCATTACAACCCACAAAATAAGACATAGTATTCAAATACAATCCAAAAGGAAAACATAAGTAAATATCTAGCTTTCAGTTTCCAGAACCTGTTAAGGAAAACAATAAACGTGGGGTGAGCTAAAGCTCAGTGGTGCCCCAAAACATGCAATCACTTAAATCAAACAACGGATAATGACTTAACAAATTTAAACAGTTAGGAAAGCGTATAACAGCACAAGGTAGGATACATGGGCTCTCAGGAGCCATTTTCCTCGCTTGATCACCCTTTATCGTAGTTGACCCTCCGTCAACTCTCACTACTTATAATCCATGTAGAGTTTCTCATTTTATTACCTAACCCGTCACCATTCATTCCCTTGTCCCGGGCCCGCTCACCGACTAAAGACGCGGTATACTCGAGATATACCCGTAGATGATTGGTCGAGGGATTCACCCAACGACTTTATTGTAGTTAGATTCAGGCGTCGAGGGATTCACCCAACGACGTAACTACGTTTAGATACAAGGTAGTTGGATTCAGGAGTCGAGGGATTCACCCAACAACGCAACTACATTTAGATTCAAGGATTCAGGAGAAAAATGATTCACGCAAGTCACCACTCGAACGGCTAGTGTGATAAAGTACACACCGCTCACTTCGATGGATCAAAAACTAGTTTTGCAAATTATCACTTATCGAGTCTAGAAAGCACTTAATTCATGTAGGAAAAGAACAAGCAGGGACACTCACCAAGAGTGGAGTTCAGATATCAAGTTGGGAATCGAATTCCGCGTCCTCGAAATATCCTAAAAACCAAAATTTGAAACTATGAGTTTCTACTCAGTTTTTAAGCTTATAGTCATTGAAGTATATCTAATATACTATTAATTTACTTTCCCATAGAAAAATCAAGAATCTTTTAGATTGAAACTTGACAAAAGTAGAAGAGATGTTTCTTATAGTTTTCCTTGAGTTACTTTTCTTATAAAAGGGTAACTAGTATTATTTTCTTGAAATAATTCAACAAACCTCTTAATATCAATGTTAGAAAGTTACTTTGAACATTTCTTTAAAGTTACGGCCTTTGCAAAAATTATCCCTAAAAACTATTTTTCCTAAAATAGGGTTTCTTGCCGAGCAAGTTTCCCAGGCTTTTCGCTAAAATTAGTAAAACTCGTATTTTGGAACTTTTCCTATAGTTAACTAGCTAAGAAAAATACTTAATGAAAAGAAAAGGAATAAGACTTAGGGTTTTCAAAAGCTATAGGATTTATTTACTATAGCTATCAAGGCTAGTTTGAGCTAAAGGAAATTATCGAGTTGGAAAGTTTTAGGCAAAACACTAGATATGGAGTTTTATAATATAGTACTAGCTGGAAAAATATTTTTGATTAATTTGATCACAGTTACTCGAGTTCGCAAGGTCGATACAACTTCCACAGCTCCGATTCCGTTTCGAAGTCATAATATGGATCAAAATATGGCAAAAATCACATAGCAAATTACTAGGGTTTCGTCAATCATTAGCCCTAGATTTCAACAAGTGCATCTCTGAATAAAATAAAATGGTCTTATAAAATCATTCCAATGGCCAAGGGCTTCATCAATCATTAGCCCTTGACAACATCAATCACTTCCAACCACAATTTAATCAAGAATTTAAACCACAAGTAAGCTACAAGTTCAATCCAAATCAAAATTTAGTTTCACGAAGAAAACAGGACATTCATACTAAAACAGTCTACTTCAAGGATTCCCAGACAGCAGTACACATGGAGGAAAAATACGAAATTTCTACAGGACAAAGGCCTATGTTTCTAGTTTCAAATGCCACTGACGGCGCCTTAAATGGATTTTTCTACACCAAGATATAAGCATTTTACTGAAACTGGTCAGAGACATCCGAAAATCTGAAATTTCATCTTTCACTTGTGAAAAACTCCTTTTTCTCTTTTAACACCAAAATGTTTTTATTCAACCATCCATACATTTCTTATAGAATTCCAAAACAACACATTCCAGGCATTTCCATCCATCATGTCTCAAGGAAAAAATTTAAAAACCATGCCAAGATTCCAACTCACCCATCGGCTGCCACAAAAGAAATTCCAGAATGTATGTACCAACATTTCTGGTTCCATCTTCCAATTTGTCAATTAATTTATAGCTAAACAACCTACACAACTTAAAACTTACAACTCTTATGAATTTCTAAACCATTATATCCCAAGGGAAAAATAAAATCAATTTCCAGAAACCAATAAAATTTTCAAAAGACAAACTGAAATTTCTGGCTCAACCTTGCGGCTTCCAAAATTTTCCAGCAACTAGTATACTTTAGATCAAATTTTCCTTTGGTTTAAACATGGTGTTAGGTACTCAAATCCAGCATGTAAACACTTAGCTAGCTAGTAAAAATTTCCACTTCAAAACTAGATTCATTCAGTAACTAAAATCATCCAGAAAATCCAGAAATTTTGTCCATCAGCCACGGATGAACATGCATGAAGAGATGTTCTGTTTTCATTTCATTTTCTGGTTTAAAACATGCTTTTAAACTCTCAACTCCCTCATGCAATTACTTAGCTAGAAAATAAACATTTCCAGTTCAGAAATCGAGTTCAATTAACAGCCATGAACATCAAAATTTTCTAAAAATTCTCCTGCTTGGTTCGGATGAACATGCATGGCAGATTGCATTTTTATTTTATTTTTCTGGTTTAAACTAACTAATTAGCTGCATGCAGAGCCTAATTAACTTGTTATTAACTATCTAATTATAGTTATAAGCTTAAACAACAACATTGAACCAAATCAGGCTGCAAAACTTTAAGCTAAGCTCTCGGCCAAATCAGAACCTCTTCCAGCATTTGCTTAGTCACAAACCAATTTTTTTCTACGGCTAAAACTTATATTTTGCACTTAAATCTCACATGCACAACTGCTGAATTAATTTAGCTATCATATCCAGACCAGAAATCAGTTCGACAATCAACAAAATTGAACCAAATTAGGCTGCAATAATCAAGCTAAGCTCTCGGCAGAAATTTTCTTAAGCCAAACCAAAAATTTCCTCTGCTTTAACACATCATCCGAATGTACAATTCAACATGCATGGTCTAAATCTTCAAGTCTTCACTCAGCTAAAGGCACTTAGGTGTTCAGATGTCACAGAGAAACACAAATGGAGTTGCATTATCTCCTCAAATTCTCAGTAGCAACATTTTGTCAAAACAGAAATTTCCTAATGGTTTGATTCCAGTAGCCGATTGTATAATCTAAACATGCAAGCTCAGATGTAGCTTGCTCAACTAATAATCAACCTAATTAGACCAGAAATTACCTCAGTTAGCAGCTAATCCTTCACATGAAATATTCCAGAAATTTCTTCCCTAGCTCTCGGCCAAGTGCAGTCGGTGGTTCCTGGCTCCTAAGTTGCGGCTGGAATTGTTGTAGCTGGTGGCTTTGAGGTCGGTTGGTTGGAGTTGGTGGAGATGAAGGTACAGAATGGTGAAGCTTCCTGCAAATCTCCTCCCTGGCTTCACTCCAACTCACAGCAGAACCATAAAAATTTCTGGCAGCTCACGTTCGCTCCTCCTAGCTCTCGGATGCAGCTCACCAGGCAGCTCTCTCTCTCGGATGCTCTTGGTCGAATGCAGAGGAAGAGGTGAGGTGCGGTTGTGGAGAGGGATTGCAGTAGTTTCGGTGGAGTGTGAAAAAAAGAAAATGAGACTTGGTGATGGTGGTGTCTCGGTATCAAGAGAGGAAGCGGTTTGTGGTTTACTTGTGCAGAGAAGAAAGGAAGTTGCGGTTTGTATTTGTGATATGAAATATGAATTAGAGTGAATGGTTTTTGTGGTTTTAGCCGTGAGATAGAAAGGCTGGTTTGGTGGTGCCGTTGTTTAAGGAATAGAGGTTTGCGTGTAAGAATTGGTTGCGTACAGAATTGGTAATAGCAAATGTGATTTGATTTGCGGTCATGCGTCTTGTTTGGTTTGCATGGAAAGGTGAGGGTATTTTAGTCTTTTCACTTTGCTCCCTAATCTCAACTTAATTTCTCAATTCCAACTTAATTCTAAAAATTATCCCCCCAATGTGATTTGAACGCCTAATTATACCCTAATATACCTAAACCATTTTATCGAAAAATTATCGATTAAACTTGAATATTAAGGTTCCTAGTAATTCTTATATTAATTAGCGATTAAATTAGTTATTAGAATTTCCAATTATTATTTCTCAAGAAATAGAGTTAGTCTAACTCGAAATTTATCGATTTAGTAATATAAAGTCAAATGAAATAATAATTTAATCCAAGGGTGTCAATTTGCACACATAAAAATTATTTTTACGCACTTACTTGAAAAACAAAGAAAGATAAGGATATATTTATCGAATTTTCACGCCTTAAGCATGTTTAATATATTAGAATCATATTTATCTAAAATTCATTGATTTGTATCTTAACACGGAAATTCTTATTAACATTTAACATTAGCAACTAGTTGAAATTAATCATAGGAATTAAATAATTTATTTTGAGGTCGTAATTCTATTTACTCAAGTATCATTACTTTAGGATTAAGGACTTAAGTATTCTTACATTTAATATTAAGGCGAAAAATTAATCTAACCCTAAAGAAATTAATTTAGTCTAATAAGACCAAGAAATTTCATAAATTAGAAAAATTATATTATTTTTCTCATAAACCTATTTTTACGTACTTAATTGCGAACAGGTGAAAGTAATGCTGGAAATTATTAAGGAATAAAAGAAATGCAAATAAAATATGCACTAGTTTATATATTCATTTTTCAGGGTTCTCACAGCCATTATATTAAATGATTAAAGATACTTATTGTGTTTAATATGTATAAAAATAGTACATTTTACAAATTTTCTTTCGCTAATTTTTTTATTAGTTTTGTTTAACTTTTTTTAATATTATTCATAATTTTTAGAATATTAAATATTTTAAAATTTGTATTTCACCGATACCGTGATCAATATGTTGAAATCGATATGAAACTATTCAGGTCATGACCACGGCTTTGAACCATGTTTGAGTTTGTGGAACAAGTTATTATAACTCAGTCTAATCAACTCATCAACCGTTTTCTGTTTTTCACGAACCAACTGAGGCACACCACGAAGCACCAGACCCCACCACTCGTAGTCTTGTGGCTTTTTACTCAGAATAGAGAATACCAGCTGTTACCACTATTGCTGGTGGTAACAGGTAACCCATCACATTTTGCCAGAATGTCCCTTTCAATGGATTGCAGTTTCTTTGGACATTCGTTTTCACCGAAAACCTTTGTCCTTAATAATTCCTCAGCCTCTTCTTGTTCCATAAATCGCAATTTATAGGGCTGAGAATTTTTCTGAGCAGCTGGTGGACCTTGGCAACTAAATCTGGTGATTCAAATATTTGTGATTCAATTCCCGGTGGACCTTGGCAACTAAATCTGGCTCCGACAGGTTCTAAATCTCCTTATCCGTAACCTTCAACTTGCTTAGGATATTAAGCAGCACTTCTTTCTTCTTGGGTTTACTCGAAACCGTCACCAATTCACGAGTAAAAAAATTATATTAAACTCTTGGGTCAGTTAATACCTTATTTGCAAGTGTCGTCTTTCCTGGTCCAAGCATTCCATGAATGGACACTTATTTTAGCGGCTTTGACTCGCTATGTTGCCCTACCTCGGTGAAGCTCAGCTTCTCTTTCTTGTCTTTGGCTTCAACTAGTTTTGCCCCACTCTGTTTCCCTGCCACGGAGGCGCCCACCCACTCCTTCTTGGTTTTGCCTTGAGATAGTTTTTCCCCACCGAGAAGTTCCAATACTTTCTCAGCTGCAGCTTCAAACCCAATTATTCTGTCTGTCCGTTGATTATTGCCTCGAGGCTATCGGGCATGAACAAAAAATAATTGCAAACCCAGTTAACAATTAAAATCAAATGACAAGGTTGAATCAGCATAAATTAAGGAGTGCTAGTACCACTGTGTAACCTTGAAATTTTGAATAAGCTAAAATTTTCACTTATTGTTTGACCCAATTACAAGTTGAGCGTTGAATTTAAATCGTTGAAATTATGCAACTAAATCTCAAATTTTGAGCTTCAGTGAAACCGCTATCTTAAATTTAACTGATATAGCTACTTGTTCTCACATGGATCATGATGGATATCATATACTGCTCAAGCAAACATTTTGGTGGCTATACAATTGGCACTTTGTAAGCTAAAGGAACGCGGCTGGCTAACACATACAGGTTCAGACATCATATAACCAGACTTTAAAGTTGATAAACTGTCAAGCCCCAACCAACATCTGTATAGTAGGCCATCTTGAATGCATCAATGATCTAAGCTTAATGTTTAGGACATGCTCATTTGTTAGCCAACCTAGTAATGGTAGTACTAATACACTCAGTTATAAACTGAGTAAGCAAGCAATGCACATCTATTTTGATGAGGAGTTCTTTGATTCTTAGTGTCTTAGTACACTTTTGTAAAGCAAAACTTGAGCCCTTGCTCATGTATTGTAAATTCTCTCTTAGTAGAAATATATTCATCTATCGTTTCTGGAAAAAAAAAATATTTTGTGTTGAAAATTTTGTGTTTATGAGTTTGGATACAGGTTTGTTACAAACAAACAAACATTATGGGGTCCAATTACTATGGTTTCAACGTTTTAAAATGTGCAACTGAATTAGCATATTAAAAATTGCTACATCCGAACTGAATAAGAACATGAATTAGACCACAGATTGAAAGCTTCAAAAACAGCTAAACTTCCAATTCCCTGAACTAAAAGAATTTGAACATTTTAGTCATTAGGAATGCCATCAAGCTAGAATCTTTTATATATTCGCTATGCATAACTTTGAAGAGCAGAAAAGAAAGAAATCACCCAGAAAATGTTGGTTTTTTTTTAATCTTATATATCTATCTTTTTTGGATCAATTTATCTCTTTTATTATGGCTTCACTGAGGGTTTAGGCAGTTGATGGGTCTTTCTTCTCATTTTTATGTAAATTTATTGTGTACATAATTATTATTTACAGACGTAAATGACCCTGGACTTAATGAAATCAAAGGATTTGACCATAAAAATTAGATTGAATGGCTAATAATTTACAAAATAAAAAAGTTGAGTACGTTACCTGAAACTCTTACTTGAGTGATCAATATTTTCTTTTGCAATAGTTTAGTGATTTCCTAAGGGACTTAGTCTTTCCTATCTAGACGGGCAATGTTGAAAAACCAGTTTTAGTTTAGTGTATGTTTATATCTAAGCAAACATAACAACAAATTATCAAAGCTTAATTATGATACCGTGCAATATTACAGCTTCGTGTATTTTTTATACGTTTTTTTGTTGCTTTCTTAAAATTTTTTAAATGTGCATATGTATGTGTTTGTAATGGTTGTCATGAATAATCACAGAATATCACACCACTGTTATGAAGTTGTACAAATTAATAATTAAGTGTGTCTTACATTTTATTCAAATAACATTACAGTATTTAGGAACGGTTGTGTTGGTACAAATAGTCAAGCGTGTCTGTTCCCGCCCCTCAACCCCCATGTACATTATGCATAAACTTTTCAAAAGTTTAATTTTAGGAAATTGACTTGTTTTTCAGTTTTAGAAAGTTCATTCTTTTGTGTGAGAGTACTTTCCAGTTGGTTTCCAGTACTTGGAGTAATGGCCAAGTTCTTTGCAATTTGTACGAGTTTACAAATTAGTTGAGATATTTTCTATTATTGTTTGGGTGTTGGCCAATTAATGTACTCCATAAATAGAGGAGTTGTCATTCTACTAGCACACAAGACAAGGGGGAAAGAGATTTCTCGACAGCTTAGAGAGGCTATATAAGGATTTGCTTCGAGATTCAAAGTTGTATTTTAGTGTGATTTTTTTTTCTCGTATTATAAAGAAAGTTTTCTATCCGTGGACTTTAGTTGAGAAGTATACCATGATTTTCAGTTACTCCTTAAACTTTAGTTACTTAAAACTAAAACTAGATACTTTGTTTAAAGAAAGTGGCAGTTTTTTTGTTAGTTTTGTATGTTCTATTAACAACTGCATTATAGTAGGACGAGTTTAATATTTTATAGAGGAAGTGTTCAAAACTTTAGTTCAAAGACCAAAGTGAGACTTAAAATATAATCCAAGGTTGCAAAATGGAATTAACTTTAAGATTCAATACTAAAGAGAAAGGAATGAAGGAATACTATCCTCTTTTTATTGTTTATAAATTGCATTTTACTGCCAATAGACATCTAGTTTTGTCTATTACCAAATTCATAATAAGCAATAACAATTTGAAGATTTCTCTTTGAGTCCGGTCCCTATGAGCATAAGTAGTCCCCAAACGTTAGCATTTGCAATTTGCACTTCTTTTTTGGTCTTTACTCCTCACAATTATAGCAACTACATTTTTGGTTCACTGGTGTTTGTGATGTTTATCTACTTCTCAGTAGTTAAGTAGGAACAATGTGAGATTGTGGCAATCTGGTTTTTCTCTCGAAAACATTATAGTTTAAATAAGCAAATAATGATTTGCTATTGATAACTTAGGTCAAAGGTTTCCACAGAAAAAGAAAAACAATATCATGTGTCAGATGAAGTCTTCATCCATTGCTTTTCTTTTTTGTTTTTCCTTTCCAACTTCCACTTCTATCTTTATTGCTGCGAATACTATAACAAAGAGGTGGTCTGCTTTCATACTCATTTCCAATGAATTTACAATGATAACATGATTTCACCTCGTTTAACATGTCAGATAAGGTACAACACAAAATAGAAAAAAAAAAAAAAAACCTGTGCTATTCTACCTCCAGAAGCTATAAATTTGCAGGTCTTGATCTCCTTCATACTCCAGGCCCTGATTTCCTTCATAATTTTGTTGTCTAAAAATCTCGTCTGCTAAAAATTCAACAGAGATCGGACAATAGCGAATCTCAATCATTTGAAGAGGTGAATTAGACCCTAAACAGTTCAGCATTTCTTTCAAATACCAACAGTCCTCCAACTTTAATCTCTGAAGACCTGGAAAATGATCACCCGACCCTGTCCACCTGGAAATAGTCATGGAAGATAACTTTAAGAATCTGAGCTTCGGAAATTCAACTTCTTCTGCTACGTCCCATCTTTTCGCCCTTCTTGTTTCCTCCTCAGGTTGTTCCCTTTCTTCTACCACTTCCGGAATTTCCTCCTCATGGTCACTGTCTGTCATATTTTCATGAGGGAGCTCTTCTTCTCTGTCGGATATGTCCTCCTTATCATTCGATAATTTGAGAGCCACAAGATTGGTTAGTTTCTCAATTGCAGAAATCATACTCCAGGGAAAGTACGAGAGGCTTAACTTCTCGAGATTCGGTGGAAGGTGAAACTGAATAGGATTTGAATGATCAATGAATTTAAGAGACAGACTGAGTGATTTTAGCCGATTTAGAAAGCCCATTGACACAATCCTGCTGCAATGCGTACCCAATTCCTCTGAATCTTCTGGTTCACGGAGCTCGCACTTTAGTCTACGGATGTTAGGGAACTTTGTGAACAGCTTTTCCACGCCTTGCTCGTAACCGACCGCTAGATTGGAAAAGGTGCTCAAGCTACATAGAACCCAGGAGTTGTCAAGATTGTCTTTGGCCAGACTCATGTCACCACAACAATTGCTCACGCCTAGATGCCTCAAATTCATCATACTCCAAATATTCTCTGGCAACACAATAACATCATCACCCGAATTCCCTTTAACAAGAAAAGTTTCCAAATTGGTGAGGTTGGCTATTGACGATGGGATGGATTGCATCTTACCCCAAATTGCCAAGTACCTTAACTCAACAAGCACCTCTATTTCAGTGGGAAAATGTTCACCTAGGAGAACTTCCCACAAATCCAACACTGTAAGAAGTTTGCAGATTTTAAATATGAACAAGTTATCACAGTATTTTGTTGGGTACCTATCACCATGGGAAAAGAACATCAGACAACGGATCTGAGGACAAAATAGCCTTGACTTCTCAAAATGCTCTTGCTTAGAGTATATGCAAAACCTGCTTGTGTTGTATGACTTACTAAGTAAAAAGTCCATCATAACCGTGTAACAACTGCAAAAAATTCTCTGCCTTGGCTATTTTTGGGTCAGTCTCTTCCTTACCTCCTTTTGGGTAAGCCTTTTCCTTAGCTTTTGCTGCACAAAACTCGCGTATCAAATCATGAACGCGACAAGTTTTAACCCCACCAATGGATCTTCGTCTGGCAACCATAATTAAGTTTCTGTCAATTAGATCTTTCATGCAGCACTCTGCCACTTCCTCTGATTCCTCTTGCTCAACTTGTTGCACAAATCCTTCGGCGATCCATAGCCACATTAACCTTTTAGTTGGAATTTCTTGACCTCGTACAAATGCTCCAAAATAAAGAAAGCATTTCTTCAAGCAATCAGGTATACGCCTGTAGCTGAGTTCTAACATATTGATGCACTGCTCTGTGCCGCTAACTACACTTGTACTTAGCCTTGCTGCAAATTCCTCCCAACCATCCTGTTCTATAGTTCGCAGAATTCCAGCTATGATGACAACTGAGAGAGGTAGCCCACCACAGCTTTTAGCTATCTGCATCCCAACTCTTCGCAGTTTAGGAGGAAAATCATCGTTGGGAAAGAGTGTTTTCTTTAGTAACTCCCAGCTCTCATTATCGTTGAATGGCCGAAGGCAGTGAGGTTCACTGTAGCATTTAACATCTGAAGCCACCCTATGCATTCTGCTTGTTATAATAATTCTGATTCCATTTTCATCATCTGGGAATGATACTTTCAAGGTATTCCATGCCTTTAAGTCCCATACGTCATCCAAGATGATGAGGTACTTATTTTTCAATAGGGATTGTTTGAGCTCTAAAGCCAAAGCACCTTCTTCCTTCTTAGAGTACAGCTTAGAATTCTCAGGATGAATACAACCCAGAATTTCACGTAACAAACCTTCATTCTGATATTCCTGAGAAACATTGCACCATGCCCGAAAATTGAAGTTGTTTCTCAGAGCAGGATGCTCGTACACTCGTTTGGCTAAAGTTGTCTTGCCAAGTCCTTCCATGCCCACAATGGATACAATGTCCAATTTCTTCTGGGCTATATTTCTAACTTGACCAATTATTTCATCTATCACCTCATGGAAACCTACCAAACCATCTTTCAGATGTGGGTTGCTTTCTTGTAGTAGCGATGCATAGTTAGAAATATTTGCAAGTTTCTGGGCTTCAGAGCCATACATCACATCAATCACGAGGGCCTCAATTTTCAAAAGGAATATTTCTTCTAAGATCCTGTCAAAGGACGAAGGTGAAAGATCGGAGGAATTAATTACAAACATTACCTTGTGGACTTCCTTCAAAACACGCATCTTAAAAGCTGTGAGCGTTTCATGCTTCTTGAAAACAGATCCCAAGAATTTTAACTCTTTTTGGACTTCCTGAATTTGATCCTTTGAATATGCAATTAAATCAAGCTCCGCAAGTTCTTTTAGATTGTTTCTGTGAAACTTGATAAAGCCAAGCCCATTGGTCCCTGAAGACTCAAGAGTCGATTTAAAACCTTAAGGCCTTAAGGGTACTAAGTGACATCAAGATAAACTTCAAGAGGTATCTGATATTATACCTTGACTATATTGGGATCCTTGAACGAAGCGGATCGAAGCCACGGTGATGAGAGTTAGTGAACTGAATAAAACAAAATATCAGAAGTTTTATAAATTTTTAAATTGGATACAGAAATTTATAGTGATCATGCCACTTTTCGGTCCCAAAACAACTAAACAATCTGCAAATCAAAATTTTTTTTTTTTAAAAAAATCCAGTGGGATACTAATAAGGAAGATGGTGGATCTGTTTATTTTTTATGGAAGAATATTAAATTCATGCCTTTGAAGGGATTGACATAATGAACCAAAAATATAGTGATTCAATTAGTAATCAAAACCCATGGGCAAAAAATTTTGACAATCACTAAACTATTGATCCGGTCAAGTTTTGACCATCAAACGATTTTCATCATAAGTTGGCAACTAAATTAACTAATCAATATACCCATAACCATTGCTTCCATTGATGCTCTTAATCTATGAAATAAGCAAAACACGTGGCATAGTTTTGCTTTTAATCGTATGAGTGGTGGACAAAACTGCTCCTGCACTTTGCCAGGTGTTCTGCTCATTTTATAGATTAAGAGTATCAATTGACACAATGGTCGCAGGTGTACTGATTAATTAGTTTAGTGGTCAATTTATGATGAAAAATTCTTTAATGATCAAAACTTGATTCAACCAATAGTTCAATGGCCACTGAGATTTTTTACCCAAAACCCGTCAGGTCTTGAAGTCAACAATGCGTTAACGAAGAAAATGATTGTCCCCTTTGTTGGTGAGAATAATACCATCAGTTAGAAGGATAGAGTAGGATAGAGTACCAAAAAAAGTTAGTAGGATAGAGTACAAAAATTTCTTGTTAAGGTCATCACTTTTCATGAGTGTGAAATGGAGTCCTGGCTGCTGCAAAATGTAATAGAGTCGCTCTATTTTTCTCTCTCCCACTTGCATTAATTAATTTTAGCCTTAAGCAAATATTGCATTTAGAACACACCTGCTGTGCTCTTATAGCTTTATTCTTTCCTTTATATATAATTAATTATAGAATTAACCTTCTATACATTGATAATGTGTTTTTTTTCCAAAAAAAATTACGTTTTTCGCAAACATATTTTTCAATTATTTTTTTACTTATCATATATCAAATTGCTATAACACATTTTTCTTTAAAAACTCCAAAAAATTGCAATTCAAATGAAAGTCTCTCTTGGGATGTTTAGCAAGCAATTTCTTTTTTCACAAGATCTTCTAGTTTCTCTCTTAGAATTTCTAGTGAGAGTTTGCTTTGATATTAAGGTCTCCTAATAAGAGTTTTTTTTTTTTGGTCATTTTAGGTACTTTCTCCTTGTTAGATTAAGTCTTTTCATATCTGCTTGTCAGATTTGAAATTTCTTCAATTTATTCTGTCAATCTGCAGCCTGATATTTGAGAGGCAATTAGCTAGTAGATTTGAAAATGAGCTGATTTGCCCAAAAAAAAAAAGAAAACTAGTATGTTTGATGATGCGCAAAACTAGTATATTTGATGATGCGCAGATTGCATTTGGGCTACAATTGATTTTTATATGAATTCGGAATATATTTTAGACTTTCCGAATCTAATCTTTGTCAATTTTTCATATACATTGTAATCTTTGTTCACACTTCCGATCTGTTTGTTAATTTGTAGTCCAGTCAAATTTATGGAGCTATTTTAGTAAGTAGTTATTTAAATTTCTATAATTACAACAATATCAATTAAACTACAAAAGAATGAAGTAAAATTCTGAATAATTTAATGCCCAAGAAAGTGAGCATCCTGACAACCTTCTTCGTTCTTGCCATGACATTCAATTTCTGGGGCATTCCAAGACCTTTTGTATAACCTTCTTCATGGTCATAACCTTCTTCGTTCTAACTCTTTGTATATTTGTAGTTCCCATTAGAGGGTTTTCAGATTTTTCAAAACGCAGGAAAAAAAAGAAAAAAGGAAAAAGGAAAAGAGGAAAAAGCAAATTTGTTTTTCATTTAGTTAGGGGTTTTAAAGCACTGATGCAGTAGTAGGGTAGTCAACTTTTTTCTTATAGTCGCGTCTTTGAACTGCTTCTTTTTAGTGGTAGTTTTCATACCTAGAATGTGAGAGAACTGAGTAGATCACCCTTGTTCGGTAGAGCTAACCCTTGGCCATCACTTGCTGGTGATCTGGTCAGTGATATTTCTTCTCTAGTAACCTAGCTGGAGCCCTATGGCTGAGGAGATAGCGGAGATCCTGAAAAAATTTGTGCTATCAACAAAAGAGTTGGGAGGTACAAAAATTGATCTGGGAGATGTAGGACCAAGTGTTAAGGAATGTGAAGAAAGTCTGGTGGGGAAGATAAAAAGAGAAAAAATCATAAATTTCGTGGGAGTTAAAAATTTTGTTACCCTAGCATGGGGATACCCCTAAAGGCTTGAGGGTGGTGGAGGTAGGAGTCAATACTTTCCAGTTCTTCATTCCCAGTGAAAAGGATAGAGATAGGATCTCTAATGAAGGGCTATGGATCATTGACAGTCAAATGCTAGTGGTTTGGCCATGGTTTGTAGGGTTCGAAGAGGAAACGGCTGACTTCAACATTGCTCCATTATGGATACAAGTCTGGAACCTCCCAGTACACTGGATTTCAAAGGAAGTGGGAAGGAAGATAGCCTTAGTGTTCCAGGAAACAAAGGAGGTTATCGTACCTCAAGAGGGAGGTAAGGAGGGAAGGCGCATCAAGGTGTTAGTAATGGCAGATATATCACAACCCGTAATGAGAGGTACCACGGTCAAAATGGATGGAAATATGAAATGGGTAAGCTTTAGGTATGAACGGTGCCCAGACTTCTGCTACACCTGTGGCACGATAGGACATGGTGAAAGGAATTGTACAGCCAGCATACAAGTGGAGAGAGGTCATTTAGATAATCAATTTGGGCCATGGCTTAGAGCTGGTGAGGGGAAGTTGTCATCTCAGAAAGAGAGGGGAAGTAGACAACCAGTCAACATATCTCCCAACAAACAGCGTTGGGATTTAAAGATGGGAATTTGGTTCCAATGAGAGGAGGAGGAAAACTGATGGAAAAAAAGGAACTTGATACCAATGATCAAGGGGAAAAGGAGAATGGAACTAACGAGACTGGTATGCAAGGAGGAAGCAATCTAGTAAGTAAAGAAAAAGAAAAACAAAAGGTCCCAGGAATGGAGGAGAGTAAAATGTTAGGGAAGGGAGAGAAGAACAGGCAAAGCAAGCTGGTGAAGGGACGTCTCATATAGGACATCTGAATATTGTGTTGGAGAGACCTGTGGAACAACTTTTGAAGGAACTAGAAACTGAGAGTATGCAGGTAGAGGAACAAGTGGAGGTTTTGGAGGAGGCAAGCAATCAAAAAACTATCAGAAGGACTAGGAAACAGTTAAAGACTCCAGTTGTGAGGAAAAAAACCTGTGAAAGATATACAAAACCTCTTGAAGAACAAAGAAAATACAGGGAAGAGGAAATTTCAGTTAGTGGATGAAGATATGGTGGACGTTGATGTGGTTGAGGTAGTTGGAAAAAAGGGGAAGATGGAGATAGGCCAAGAAAGTTGTGTAAACCATGGAAAGAGGGAGGTGACCAGCCCAACATGGTCACCAATGGATAAATGAAAGTCATGGTGTGGAATTGTCAAGGTGCTAGGAGCCCCTTGACAATTCCCCAGTTGAGGGAGACTTGCAACCTCCTCTCCCCAAACATGGTTTTCTTGTGTGAAACCAAAAACAGAAAACACTTCACGGGAAAACCACAAAAACAGTTGAGGTTTGAGGAAAGTGTGGTGGAATCAATGAATAAATCAGGAGGGATGACAGTAATGTGGAATAATGAGGTGAAGATTTTAGATGTTTTTACCACTGCTTTTACTATGGAAGTTCACATTATGGACACTAAGACTAACGTGGACTGGTGGTTCATAGGAATTTATGTTAGTACTGATGATCAGATTAGGAGGAATCAGTGGAGGGTGATAGAGAGAAGAAAAGAGCTATGGGGACAAAGGTGGTTGATTTCAAGAGACTTTAATGATATCACTTCCAATGAGGAGAAATGGGGGGGCAAAAGAAGGGAGGAATGCTCTTTCAAGGATTTTAGACTCTTCATTAATCAAAATGGACTCATAGATTTGGGATTTGAAGGCAACCCCTGGACATGGAGTAATCATTGGACTCAAGAAGGGGAAATTAAACAAAGGCTTGATCGAGCTCTGGGGAGCAGTGCTTGGAGCCAATAGTTTGATAGAGCTAGTGTTAAACACGTTGAAAATTTTGGCTCAGATCATAGCATGATCTTACTGGATTCCAACCCTCTAAGAGAAAGAAGGAAAAAAATGTTCTTATTCGATAGGAGATGGCTGAAAAAGGAGGGTTTGGAACATGTGATTAAGCAGGCTTGGGAAGAGGATCAAATAGGCTCAAGACTGTATAAAGTACATAGGAAAATTGCGACATGCAGAATAGCAATCCTCAAGTGGAGAAACAACTTTCAAGGAAATGCTAGGAAGAACATTGAAAAGGTGAAGAAGCAATTGGAGGAACTAAAAAACAGTGACTGCCATAAAGGGGAGAAACAAGATGCTTAAAATGCAATGGAAGGAGGCTTATGATGAAGAAGAGACTTTCTGGATCCAGAAATCTAGAGTTCAATGGCTCAAGGAGGGGGATAGGAATACCTATTTCTTCCACTCTAGTGTGAAGGGTAGAAAGAAAAGAAATAAGATTAACCAGTTACAAAAAGAGGATCAGTCCTGCACAAACACAGAAGAGGAGATAGGAGAAGAAGTGGTGAAGCATTATAAAGACCTCTTCAGTAGTAAGGGGGTTGATCATGCAGATATGGTCCTAGAGGGAATATCACAGACCATCACTGACCAAATGAACGTAGGACTTATCGTACCTGTTAGGGAGATAGAAATTAAAGAAGCTTTATTCTCCATGAACCCAACAAAATCTCTTGGCCCGGATGGCATGACACCAATCTTCTTTCAAAAATTTTGGTACATCCTCAAAACAGACATCATTCAGGCCATCAAAAGTTTTTTCCACTCTGGCCATATGCTGAAAGCAGTCAACCATACCATCATATCCCTGATACCTAAGGTAGAAAACCCCATTGAAATCAAGCAGTTCAGGCCTATAAGCCTTTGCAATGTTCTGTATAAAATCATTTCCAAAATTCTTGTAAACAGATTGAAAAAAGTGTTGGATAACTACATCAGTAAAAACCAGGCAGCCTTTGTGCCTGGAAGACAAATTTGGACAATGTTACATTTCTCATGAGTACTTGCACTACCTTAAAAACGAAAGGCAGGGATCTCAAGGCTTTATGGCTTTAAAGTTAGACATGTCAAAGGCCTACGACAGGATGGAGTGGAACTACTTGAAGGCAATGATGACCAAAATGGGATTCAGTGAGATATGGATCAACTGGATTATGGAATGCATCACAACAGCTACTTTCTCTTTCAACATAAATAGGGAATCAAAAGGATATGTAACACCTTCAAGGGGAATTAGGCAAGGTGATCCTCTATCACCTTACCTTTTCTTATTAGTATCAGAAGGTTTCTCCAATTTGTTGACTCATGCATAAAGCAACCATAAGCTGACAGGAATGAAGATAAGTAGAAATGGACAATCAATCAATCACCTTTTCTTTGTAGATGACTCTCTGATTTTTTTTGCAAAGCTGAAAATGCTCAAGCTGAAGAGGTGATGAAGATATTGGAAACATATGAACAAGGCTCAAGACAAATAATAAACATGGAAAAGTCATCAGTCTTTTTTAGCAAGAATGTGGAACAGGAGGAACAAAAGGAAATTTGCAGTAGATTAGGAAATATAAAGGTAGTACATCAAGGGAAGTATTTGGGGCTGTCCATGGTCATCACTAGAACCAAGGACCAGATTTTTGGTTTTGTCCGAGACATATGTTAGAAAACAATCTCTAACTGGTGCAACAAGAAGCTCTCCCAAGCAGGAAAAGAGGTTTTATTGAAAGCTATAACCATGGCAATGTCAAATGAAGCTATGCAAAGATATACATGCTCTAATGGCAAGGTTCTGGTGGGGAGAGGATAATGGAAAAAGGAAAGTGCATTGGTGTTCATGGAAAAAAATGGCAACTGGAAAGCACAATAGTGGCTTAGGATTTAAAGACTTACAAGGCTTTAATAAAGCCTTGCTGGGCAAACAAATCTGGAAGCTCCTCACCTGGCCAAACCTGTGATGAGCAAGGTGATGAAAGCTAAGTATTATCAGAAGAAGTCACCTTTAAGCTGTGAAGTAAAATGCAACTCTTCCTAGATATGGAAAAGCATGATGGGAGCAAGAGAGGAGCTAAGGAGAGGAGCAAGGAAGAAAATAGGGAATGACAAGGGTACCAAATTTGGGAGGATGCTTGGATTCAGGATGGCAAAGAAGGCAAAGTAGAGTCCCCAAAACCCCCAAGTTGCAAGATTTTCCAAATTTAGATGGAACTCACCTCTAATTTTCAAGACCTTTAATGCAAGAGAAGCGGGACAGATACTCAAAATCCCTGTAAGCCTAACTGGTAGACCTGACTGCTATTTTTGGAGCCATAGCGAAAATGGACAATACACAGTTTGCTCAGCATATGAAGCAATAACAAGAGAGAAAAAGCAGCTGGAAGCAAACGGAAGAGTTAAGAGAGAGACAAGCTGGGAAGGAGGAAGTGGAAAAGTCTGGAAACAGCTATGGAAGATGAAGATCAAGCACAAACAAAAGCTGTTTGTTTGGAAAAGTTTGAACCAAGCCTTGCCAAGTAGGGAAGCAATACATAAATGAACAGGCAAAGGTGACGTAATCTGCAAACTATGTGGGGAAAATAGTGAAACAGTGGAACACATATTCTTTCATTGCAAACAAGCACAAATGATATGGCGGATGGCACCCCTCCAGTGGGATGGACTTATGGAGCACACTGCTGATTTCAGGAGATGGTAGAGCATGTTAATGGAAGTGTAGACGCGAAAGGATGGAAGGGAACACATAGCCTTAACAATGAAAATACTTTGGCAGATCTGGAAAGCCAGGAATGAAGCTGAATTCGAAGAGAACGATAGACATCCAATGGAAGTCATCAGGAAAGCAATCAAGGACTGGGAGGAGTATCACAAATCACAACAGATCGAATATCAGATGAGCATCTCAGAAATAGAAATAGCACAAGATGAGGAGGAAAGGGTGGGGGAGGATGATAACCTACTGAACATTAGTGTTGAGGTGGGACAACATGTAGAAGGGCAAAATATGGGAATTGGAGTTTGATAGAGCCGTTATTTGGCACGTTTTGCATTGTCATCTTGTTCTAATTTTGGCTATTCACGGTGCTAAGAAAGGGAAATTCACTCATATTTGATATTTGTGTGAATTGTAGGTGGTTAGCATTAAAATGATATCGCGGGGTAAATTTCCAGAAGACTTTCCATTTCAGAGCGTGGCCACGCCTTAGAAGGTGGACGAAACCGAAAGCCGGACTGCGGTCCACGTGAACCCAAAGCGTGGGATCAGAACTCTGGAGACAAAGCTTTGCTCCAGGCCTTTGTTCCAGACGTCTTTTTCTTTTCTACATCTCTTGTGCGGCGGATATAAAAAGGGAAACAAGGAAGATTCAAGGATCATCTATCTTTTAGGTTTAGTTTTCTTTTCCTACGTTGGTCAGCGGTCAGACGCTTTTTCTCTTCTTTCGCTTTCCGTCAGCCGCAATTGGATTTGAGCTTTAAGTTTCCTTTTGTTCTCTTTCGGGAAGGACGTAATTTTCTTCCCTTTAGCTTTTGTCTGGTACGGATTTGACTGCTGGGTTGTAACCCTTGTTTTGAGGCAATTCGCGTTGGTTGTTTTGCTTTGCGATTGCGGTCCTAAAACGAATGCAAAAGCAGGATCTTCTTCGTTGTTGCCGCAATTAACTTCCTTTCCCCAATTCTTCGGCGAATAATTGAATGAATTCAATTAAATCACGCGGGATTGACACGATGAGGAGCGGCTAATTTCCTCCTCTACCCAAAGGTTGACGCGAAGGCGCGGTCCATAATATCTGTGAGATCTAACCGAATCTTCATTATTTCCTCCAATTAATTGCTATTCGTACGTTTCCTGAATTAATTGTTCATGGGTATTTTATTAATTGAATATCAACGGCCGGGTATTTGATTTAATTTAATAGCCTACTGCCACGTTAATTAAATAGAATCCGTAATTGTTCATTTAGTTAACACCCCGTGGCAACCACCATAATTGGTTTTATGATGGGGAAACGCAGGATCTAGCTTAAATAAACCCTCTTAGCGTGTTTATTGGTTAGGGTTGGGTTCTTCTAACTTTAATGCAATTGGGTAATTAAATTCCTATGGTCGTACCTAGGGTTGTTATCTGGTTAGGGAAGCAGTCAATGGTCGTACCTTGACTGTCGAAAAGGTAAGGAAGAACTGGTTGTCAGAGCTTATTGATAACTATAACCAACCTAGTGATAAATGGATGAAATATCTTTGCATCGATGATCATTTAATTGGACCGTGCCTGAGCAGTTGATCCTTTGGGTAGAACTTTTGTTAATTGCTATTTTTAGTGAATTGTGCTTTGTGAGTTGGTTTTGAACTTAGTTCGCTTTATTTTTATTTTACTTTTATTTTATTTATTTCTCTCCCATTGAAAATCCCCCAATTTTGTTCTACTGATTTGGAAAGAAATAATTTCCTACCTGCTCCCTGTGGATTCGATCCTACTCACCGCTATATACAAAATTTGTAATTTTCTTGAGTAGGTATTTATTATTGTGCAGGTTCGGCACCTGTCAATTTTTGGCGCCGTTGCCGGGGAGCTGGCGTTTGGATTATTTGTTTCTTTTCAAATTCAGTTTTTATTTTATTTTATTCTTCTTGGTATTTTTGCTAGTTTATGCCCGTTCTTCTCGTACAGGTGAATTGGTATACGATCCTGAGGTTGAGAAGGCAGCGCGTAGGCGGAGGCAAGAGACCAAGAGGCAAAAAGAAGGGCACTTATTTGCTGCAAACGAGTCAACGGAAGACGAAGTAAGCATGGCCAACACCCAAACATTGAGGGAGCTGGCTGCCCCGGAGCTGACTCACCAGCCCTTATGCATCACATTCCCCACTTTGGCTGAGAATACTGCTTTCGAACTGAAGTCGGGGTTGATTCACCTCCTACCTTCTTTCCATGGCCTCTCTGGCGAAGAACCCCACAAGCACGTCAAGGAGTTCGAGGTAGTTTGCTCTAGCATGAAACCTCCTGGGGTGACTGAGGAGCAGATAAGACTTAGAGCTTTCCCCTTCTCTCTCAAGGATGCAGCAAAAGATTGGCTATACTACCTACCAGCGGGTAGTATTACCACATGGGCACAGTTGAAAAAGAAGTTTTTGGAGAAATTCTTCCCTGCATCCCGGGCTGCGAGTTTGAGGAAGGAAATCTGCAGCATTAAACAGTATCCCGGGGAGTCCTTGTACGACTATTGGGAAAGGTTTAACAAGTTGTGCACTAGATGCCCACAGCATCAAATTAGTGAACAACTGTTAATCCAATATTTCTATGAAGGACTTCAGTCAACTGATAGGAGTATCATCGACGCTGCGAGTGGGGGAGCACTGGCAAATAAGACCCCGAGGGAAGCATGGCTGCTCATTGAAGCTATGGCAGAGAATTCTCAACAGTTTGGCTTCCGTGAGAGTAACCCTACCCGCAGAGTTAATGAGGTGGAGTCAACATCTATTCAGCAACAGTTGTCGGAGCTCACATCCGTTGTTCGACAATTAGCTGTGGGGAATGTGCCCCAAGTAAAGGCCTGTGGATCCCATGTCTAGAGGTGTCAAAATGGATGACTTGAGCGGGTTTGGGTTGGGTAAAATGGGTAATGGGTATAAGTGAGTCAACCCATTTATACTCATTTAATTAGATGGGTATAAATGAGTAAGTCAAAAAATGAATTAGGTAACCCAATTACCCATTTATAACCCATTTATTTTAACTTTTTGTAAACTCATTTAAATTCATTTTTGCAAACTAAATTATCAATTTATACCACTCTTTGCACCCATCATTAGTTTTAAATATTTACTTATAATGTTCAATAAGCCTAATTATCAATTTTTTTCCTGTCTGTACTCTTGTCGCAAAATTACATACTATTTAATAATTGAATAATAAGAATATAAAATTTTAAATTAAGTACTATACAAATTAACATAAAAACTTAATCCAAAAATTTTGAACCCCTAATATTTTTTTTGTGTAAATTTAAAATTTCATTTTGGAAATGTAGGAAAAGAGGCTAAAACTCATCATAAATTGGTAATGCTAAAAAATGAGTAAGTTAACAAATTAAGAGAAAATAAAATGATAAAATAAAACCAACAAATAACAATAATAATAAAATAAAAGTAGTTAACATCATAACAAAATGAAAAATCTGAAGAAAAAAATGGGCGGGGGAAGAGAGGAGATTTGGGGGGAAAACAATTCTAAATGGGTTAATTGGGTTTGATGGGTTACCCAATAATACCCATTTAAATGGGTATTATTGGGTAACCCATTTATACCCATATGCAAAAACTTAAGATACCCATACCTATCTATTCATGGGCGGGTGTTGATAAATTTAATTAAATGGGTTGATTTGTCACCTATACCCATGTCTAGCACCGGACATTGAAAAGGACTTCACACCTACTTCCTAGGATTTTGATAGTTTGTGAACATCGAAACAAGTTAGGGGATGGGCTTCGGGTCGGACTTCATCGGGAAATGTACTCAAACTCGATTTTAGCAACCTTTTAAGACCTATTCCTACCATATTTGGGATACAATTTTGAGAGACTACAAATAGGAGTATTCTATGTCATTTTTTGGTTAGAAAACACTAAACTAAACTTTAGTTTATCCTTTTTACATATGTTTCTTGAGAGATCAAGAAGAAGAGATGGAAGAATCAAGGAGCAACCAATACGGGGATTGAAGCCGGACAAACTGAGAAGTTTTCTTTACTTTATTCTCCAATATTATTGTTGTTTCTTGAATTCTTGATTTTAATTATGAATATGTTGAATTAATTCCATTCTAGGGTTAGGGTTTTGTGAAAGAGATTTAATTATTTCTCTTGTTTAAATTCTTAAATTTTGTCTTGATTTATTTATCTTGATTTAATTACATATTTGTGATTGGTCACTATAAACATGCTCTTAGGGTTTGTATTGATCTGAGAAGGAATATACAATTGTGCGTTATATAGGTAAACATACTTGACCTAATTACAAGAGTAGATTAGAATGTACATGACATAATTATATCACCTAGAATCTTAGAGGGTTTAACTAAATACTTGTAATTTAGAGAGAGACATGAGATTTAATTAGGCACAATTTAGATGTATCGAGAAATAATTTAAAGTAACTTTATGTGGTACATTCTTAACATGTTAAGAAATTAAGTGGATAATTAATTCTAACACTAGAACAAAATCTGAAATCCAAGTCTTTCCCAATTATTTTTCTCACCTTTTTTTATTAGATTTGATTATCTATTTTCTTATTTAATTAGTTAAAAATAATTCCTTTGAATTTTATTATTTTTCTATAATAATTAAAGTAAAGAAAATTAACTCGTTCCTATAGGTTTGACCCCCTCCCCTGGGGGTGGTATTTTCTTAAATTAATAGCATATCTATTAATAAAAGAATCATGAAACCTTGCTCTATTCAATCCAATGGTATAGAATATTAGATTATTTTATAAATTTATATATATATATATTGAGAGAGAGTGTGTGTGTGTGTATTTATACATGTGTGTGTGTATTTATACATGGGTTTGGGTACGATCTATTTTGGACCTAACTTTGGGTATGGATCATAGAAAATTACACTACAAAAAATTATTTCTTTCGTGACAAATTTTTCATGACAACCAACCTATTCGTTACAAAAACAATACTTTTTATGACAACCCGTCAGGCAAATGTCCTTCAGAAGCCAAACATGTTTTTCTATTTTTTTCATTGTCTAGAGTTACTTTCCCCACATCAATTCGTCAGGAAAAGTTTTCATTCTCCCTCCATTTTTTTCCCACCAGTTTTTTCCCCATTTTGGACCCAAAAAAATTTAGAAGGAAACAGACTTATGACATGGAAACCGGGAAACAAAGAAACACTTTTCCGTATCTCTTACTTTTGGAACAACAACGACAAAGAAACACTTTCTCCAAATCTGTAACTTGTCTTCATATCTCCAACAACAAAGAACAACAACGAACTCGAACTTGTCTTCATCTCTTTCAACAAGAGAGACAACACGATGGTCTAAGGTGATGTAAAAATCAAATAATCCTTCAATTTTGTCTTCAATTTTGTCTTGAATCAGTTCCTTTTCTCCAAATCACCCTTCAATTTTGTCCTTAATTGGTTCATTTTTTATTTTTATAGTGGGTATTTTATTCATCTCTCTCTTTCTCTGTTCGTCAAAACCCAGGAAGATGTTTAAATTCTTGTGCCCGGGGATATAATCAGTAGAAAACTTGTTGATATCATTCTTGCTGATGCTCGCTTGCTCGACAGAGATCCTTTGAAAATTGACCCGGTTGGTATCCTGTTTTGGTTGCTCCTCCTATTTCCAAGTCATCAATTTTTCAGCTCTGCTCAAGGTACTGAAAGTACAATAGTGGAATTGGCAGTCGGCTCTGACTGGTGAGTCAATTCAATTTTTCAGGTCTGACTATGGAATTTGCAATCAGCTCAATTTTTCAGTTTTGTTGCTTCGCTATTTAACAGAAAAGTTACAATTTTTAGCTTACCCTTTTGATGAAAGATCGATATTTCATGAAATGGCATTATTTTTTATACAATGCAGTTGTAGATTAAGAATATGTACTTAAATTACAATTAAGTTTCTAAATATTTCCTTGGGTTATATGTCCTGGTGCAAATATTGGTTATTGGATTAGAAGTGTGGTAATGTTGTTTGGATTTCATGGCCAAAAAAAGAGGAAATTTCGACTTGGTTAGTCAAAATGGGTGTACTATTGTCCAGTCTTTTTTATACGTATGTCTACATAGTTTGAACTACATTTGAGTGGCTTTTATATGAGGTAGTTGTATTTTGTTTTGGGTGAAGATAATAGATAAATTTCAGGTCAGCATGGAACACTGAAAGAAATTTTAAGACTGGCTATGGGGAAACCAGCAATGTGTTCTCAGTGGTTGCATCCTTGCTACTTACTGCAAGGATAGTCTTCGAACACTACTGACACTTTTTCCTATGCATCACCCATATAACAAAAAAGTGAAGATGGCCCAGGATAATTTGGTGGTGGAGAAATCCCAGTGTTGCAATAAAAAATGGAGCATGTTAGTGACTTACCACGGCCTAAATCTCATTGCTTGAATTTAGCTTACTAACAGAGTTGAGATGTGAGAATTATGACAGCAATGCTAGTTGCTACTGTGATTATCTATACTGGATGTGTGACTTCAGATTCAGTTGTTCTTCCATTTCCAGATTAAAGGTGGAATGGCAGGGTTTACAGGACAAATTTCTGCTGTCATAATTCTTGGCATTATGTTGATGTGTCATAGTTCTTCTCATTTGCCCTGTAAATGCTCTTGAAAGTGAGATGGACAGGTAAAGATGTTTAAGCAGCAGTCTCTGGCTTCTTTTATAGTCTAAGCCTATTACAAATTGGAATTTTGTTGGATTTACAAGACATTTGACATACATCTAAGCTGGTTGCTAAAATAACAGTGAAGCCAGTCACACTGTTTCTTAGTTATTTAAATTGAGAAAAAGATGATTCTACCTGGATATTTCTTCATATAGGTGTGTTTTTAGTTAAAAATTATCATTTTTGTTCCATTAGTATCTTTCTCTTACCAGCCCAATTGGAATTTTGTTGGATCTATGATACATATCTGGAATAGATCTAAGCTGTTTGCTAACAGTACAGTGAAGTCAGTCTCGTGATTTCATAATAAAGTAAATTGAAAAAAAATAATGATGATTTGGCCTTGACATCTCTTTGTATAGGTGCATGTTAGTTAAAAGTTATCATTTCTGTTCCATTAATATCTTTTTCTTACCAGCCCACTTTCCATTTGCCAACTTTTGCACGCTGTGAGCTTTAATCTAAACTTTTGCTAGCTGAGAAATGGCAATAGAAACTTCTGTGTTAAATTTCCTTTTTGTTAGATGGGTAGCTATGAAAGAAACTGAGGTACAAGATCTATTTAACTGGCTTGCCCTGGACTTTGAGAAGGCAGGTTTTATTAATGAACTTCTTACGTTGTGACAATGTAATATAGAAACAGTTAATTGAATTTTTACGTGGCGACGGATAAATAGAAAACTCTTTTGAGTTAAACTTTTCACATGGTGATATTTATCTATCTTGCTCAGATCTAATTGCACAGATTTTTCTTACAACAAAAGGTAATTTGCTGTATAAAGGTTTTCCATGAACTGTTTGAATGGATGCCTTTATTGGTTTGACATGCCTGTAAATGTGAATTGTTTCCAACTGATTACTTATTCTGTTCTCTTGGCATGTGATACATATTATTCTGCAGGCATCAAAATATCTCATTGGAGATGCTTCTGAAGCTGGTCAGAGTATTTGGGTCAGTAATATATTCTTCTATATCAGCACCTTCATCCGTAGGAGTGGATATTGAGGCAGAGCAAAGGTGTGATTCAATATCTCAAAACATCTCTTATTATCCGTATTATCTGAAGTCTCCTAATTCTGAGACTCTTGTTGGGTTGGTGCAAAAGGTTGGAACGCTGCAATACATGCTTTGTTGAGCTTGAAAAGGTTAAGCGTTGCTTGCCTGTACTTTGCAGGTGATTGTTCTCTCCCTAAATTGCTGTTCTCAATGTACGCACATGATGATTTCTTTGTTGCTTATTTGTTTTGGGGTTTTCCAGAAGAGGTGGTTCAATTGCCAAGTCGGCACACGAGTTAAATCTAGCACTTCAAGAAGTTTAGTTTCATGAGGAAAGTGTGTATTGATTGAGTAGTTTAGTTGCAAATATTGGATTGACACCTAACATGTTTCTCCAAGAAGACTGTGGGACTTGATCGCAGTCGTGCCAAGTGGAGGCTGCTAATTCATTCATTTAACTCAAGGTTGAAAGCTGAGTGAGAAATGGCCTTTTGCTTTCATCTGCTTGAACAGATATTGCGCCCCATCAACTTGACCTGGTGGAGGATGCTTAGGTCTAATTCTTGGCTAACCCAATATCATGAAATGCTAATCTTTAGTTGTAGGCTTATTGGGTAAATCATGTATTGCTGTAATGTAGTTAGGTAGTAGCAAATAGATGCGAGCTGGGGAGTTAGGTAGTTAGGTAGTAGCAAATAGATGTGGAACAATTTATGTTATGATTTGTATTTCCTGGTGTAGTATTGGTTACTTGCAGCATAGTAATTATTCTGGTACAAGTTAATGCATTGCTTGTACTCATTATTAGGTGGTCCCTAAGCAATTTGTAGTGATCATCCATGCATCATAACAAAAATACATCTTTTGCATACCATTCTATTATTTCTCTGATTTCAGATTTTTCTTGGTTTTATTGTACAGGTTTGGGGTGAACTTGTGGATTGCTTTTGGCTCATACTGAAGAACTCTTCTATTTTGATATCATCGATCTCTAGTATTTTGTTGACCATGGAATTAAAGTCCATCTTTTGGTTTTAGCATATGTTAGGTATATGGCAGTTATCTAGGGAGAAATAGCAATGTTTATATTGGTTTCAAATCATGGAATGTGATGATGTGTAAATGTTTGACATAGTTAACTTTTGTGGTTTGACATATTATGGTTGCCTACTAATGATAATTTGTGAAGTTTTGGTTGATATTTTGCTTGCATACTTTTATATTTTGATTGGATGGAGTGTCTAAATAGATGATATGCGATGGTTTAGTCAGGAGTTTTAATTTTTCTTGAAATTGGGCTTGTTGGCAGGGAGATTTCGTCCATTTGTGAGGGGAAGCTCTGCTAAAATTTTTTTAAAAATAAAATAAAAAATTATTATTCAAAAAAAAGATACGGTCATTGTTGTCACTAAAATTGCTGGGCTTAAAAAGGCTGAATGGTCAAATTAGAAATTAATATATTATAGTGATGCAGCTGTCGTCAGGAAAAATGATATTGCATTGTCATTAAAGTTTCCTCACAAGTTTCAATGTAGGACTTTTCTTGACAATCAAAAATTTAGTGACAAAGTTCAGGGTCTTTCCCGACAAAGGATCGTCAAGAATATGAGGTCTTTCCCTGACGATCAAATCATCACGATTACCTTTCCTAATGATGCGTCACATAAAATAACACCTTTCTTGACGACAATTCCAATAGTTGTCAGGAAAACCTTTTGCCGACGGCGTATAGGTGACTAATCTTCTCTGACGACATTGGTGTCACGAAAACTTTTCCTGACAAAATACGTATATTTTCCTGACAAATATTGTTGTCACTAGAAATCTTTTTTTTTGTAGTATAATTTAGACTCGTGACTCTCTTACAAGGTTTAGGTTTAAATTTAAGAAATTAAATCCAAATCCTACCTAATGTTAGACTTGAATAGGATCCAACCCATTCACAACAGCATCCATCTTGATGTCATCGATTTCGATCGACTTCTTTATTGGTTGAGAACTAACTAGCTATATATGCAAAGTTTTTCTTTTGATTAGTGTTTAACATATATGGAATTTGCAGGCTCTAGCTGAGAACGTCAACATACACATATAAATACTTCCTCCCTCTTATTGGTAATATCATAGTTTTATTTGTTAGATGTTACAAAATAAGAGTAACTTTTTAAAAGTCAGCACAATATTTTATTAGTTTTCAATATTTACCATTTGAAAAAGTAGCTGCTCTGCATTACTCGTACCTTTAAATTTTGAATTTAAAGATAACATTATAAAATCACCCAAATCCACCTTATTCAAATACAATGATTCAATATTCTATTAAAAAGTTAATTTTCCAAAAAGACGACTCTAATTATGGGATGGAGGGAGTACTCAATTTTGATCCTAGATTGCAGTAACTTCATCAATCAACAGGGGTATAGCTGACTTGGCCCGTGGAAGTCATTTTCTATTATTATTATTATTATTATTATTATTTTGCTACAAATTAAGTACGAGATCAAGACTGGATCCAGTTCTAACAATAATGGATCTAGAGCTGGATTTGCATTTTTTTTTGGGGTAATGGATAGATTCAGTTTCAATTATTATCATGAGTTAGAGCATGCTCCCAAAACCATAGATTACTTACATGATTACTTTTAAATCGCTCACTAATATAGTCGTCACCTTAATAACGGAATTTAAATAAATTACTTTTTGTGAGAAAGTAGTTTGTCTTTATTAATTGAGCCAACTTGCGTTAGTTAGAATTGCTATTATTAGCTTCAGGTAGTTCACATGGAGCTTAACAATAATGGTGATAAATCTTATCGGCGATGACTGAGTATGAAAACGACTTTGTAATGAGGAAAACGGAAATGGTAATTACTTTTTCTTTTTCGCTTTGTGGGGTTGGTAAAAGTAAAAAACAAAAAAGGCAGTCGTTGGATATGATTAAAGGCAAGTTTTGCGGATAAATACAAATTCTTTTTTTATCACAACGTTGACATTTCTATGTTGGTGGTGATCACCAACACCCAACACTATCAAGATTTAAGTTCTTGGTGGTGATCACCAGTCCATGGCTTACGGACTGATACAAATGGTAAATAGAAAACCTGAGGAATCTGTTGTATGTTGCAGCGGCTACCGTCAAGATTCATGTAGGGCATCGTTGCCTCGGATACTCTGCCTGTGATGACAGAAAGGACACTAATTTTTTAACCAAATTAATGGGCTGCATCAGGTACACAAATGATAACAATTCGAAATTGACTAGTTCCTAACAAACTTATGGTAAATCTCTGTGTCCCTCAAAGCGATAAAATTTGTGAAAACACCTAACCCACCACGAGAGGCATTAGCGGAAGTTTGGTGCTCGCAAATTTCGTGCAATTGCATGTTTGGATACACTAGAATCATTCGAAACAGCTATCCCAGACTACTCTAATGGGAATTACGAGTATAGAAAGAGTCAATTTAGTATATTTATGAATTTTTTTTACAGGTGCTCATAGCATATATAAAATTCGTCTAATCTATCATACTAACAATTATTATTAATTTGGTTAAATCCAAAAAATATCTCTTTGGTGAATATCGATGATTTTGTGACTCTTACAATTTTTGGTTAACTTTTCTAGGCATATGGAATAACTGCTCGGCATTTTTTATGTGAATTGGTCCAATTATTAACTTTAATTCTCCATGTTCGAGGAATTGAGGCTAGCTGCTGTTGTTTTATATGATATCTTGAGTTATTTTGTTGCCTGGTTGTGAATAAATTTGGTTGTACTCCGTTAGTTATTACTACTAAGTAACCGGGGGTCTCCACCAAAAGTGTCGACTCTCGCGTCAAAAAGTAGTAATATCTATGAGTACGTGGTCTCATAGTGATAGGAGCTGAGTAACCGGGCTCCTTCATCTGACAAATATTGGAGTTCGCGTCAAAAGGCTCTAATGGATAGAGACTAAATCTATTATTATTACTATTGAAAAAAAAGGGAGACAAAAAAAAGTGCAAAGGTTGTGTAAATATGTAATTAAAGTCAGCTTGCCAATCTATGAGTTTAATGTTGAGATTTTGGTTAATAGTTGGACTATTTGCTGATAAATGTTGATCGATCATTCCTTTTTCTTAGAATAGTTAGCCATAAATTGGAGGAGTCTGCGGTTTAGAAGCTAATCAGGGTGATGTTTTTTGGATCTCGACCATTGATGTTTGATATGTGTTTTCTCGATATCTTGGCAATAGGTAGATGGAGTGATAGTCATTGTCGAGAAGTAGTATTGATTTGTTGTTTTCATGCTTGAGAACAAGTATGATCTAGGTATGGGGGGAATTCATAGGTCACAATTTTGTCATTTATTTTATAATTAATTCCCTCCTATTGTCTTAACAAATATGTATTAATTGGCGGATTCTATTCACTTTTGGCATTTGTGCTTATTGCAGGGAGTTGGAATAAATTATGGTAAAAAAAATACAAATTTCTCATTACATTTGCTAATTGAAGCGGGACATCTAGAGTTGCAAAGCAGGGTCACAAAATCTGCCAGCTGATGCAATTGCTAGTCATATGTCCTCGATGAACATGAGATGCGTAGGATTAATTCCCGTGCCAATTATTAGAGGAGTTTAAGTAGTAGCAGAAAAAGGAGATTGTTCTTGATTTTGTTTCCTTATTTGTTGGTCAAAGTGCGGCAGAAGGGGAATCCTATTAGGACTCCTCTTAACTCTTTTGTTAGGAAGCTTTTTAAAAAAAAGGGAAGGTAGGCAGACATTAGGAGATTGGGTCTTGCTAGTTTTATTTTTTTTATTCTATTCGTGTGCCACAGAGGCCATTGGAGGAGACAATTAGTCAGACTTGAATTTGTCATCTTTTTCTTATTCATTCGGAATTTTCATCTCAATTGAGGACAATGTACGCGACAATTATTTCTGCAATTTTGTGTGAAATTGTTTCAACAGGGATGAACTAAATCTTTTTTTTCTAGTCAAGGAATAATGGAGGCTTTGGTTCATCTAAAAATTGTGAGATCGAATTAATTTTATTTATTCATCTTATTTATTGGTATTTGCATATTGTCTGATTGTAGTGCTTATGATTGTTTTGTTAATTGTATATCCTGGGTCCGGAGGTTGAATTAATTTGGCAAACTAATGTCAATTGGAGCGTTATATCCGTAATTGTTTAATTGCTCTAAAATAGTGGCAACTGTCATAATTGGATTTATGTCAGAGGAATACGCAGGCTAATCTAAAATAACCCTGGTAGCGTGTTATTTGATTAGAATAGGGCTCCTCTAATACTTAAGACAATTGGGGAATTAAATCTTACGGGTGTACTTAGGATTATTTCTCAATTAGAGTAGTGATTAACAGACGTACCTTAATCACCGACACAGTAAGGAGAAGTTGACTGTCATCGCTTGTTTGGTAGTTATAACTTATTTATTAGTTAATAATTGGAATTATCTCTGTATCAATGATCAATTAGGTGAACCTTTACCGAAGTTATTTCCTGGCTAGAGCTTAGTTATTATTAATTTGGTAATTTATCATTTAATTTTTAGTTGGCTATTTATTTTTATTTGAACAGTTTAATTATTACCATTTTTATATAAAAAAAAAAACCTCCTTGGTTAGTTTGAATTTCAAAAGAGACAAATATCCCCAGTCCCTGTGGATTCAACCCTACTTACCACTATCTACAGAAATTATATTTTATTTGAGCAGGTATTTATTATTGTACAGGCTCGACAACCTGTCAGTCACCTAAAAATCTGGGAATGACTGGCACTAGTTATGGCAATGACTAAGTGGAGACACTATTTGGTGGGATATCACTTTGTTATTAAAACTGATCATCAATCATTAAAGTATTTGCTAGATCAGAGGCTTACTACTGCATTACAACACAAATGGTTGACCAAATTGTTGGGTTTAGATTATGAGATTCAATACAAAAAAAAGTAGAAAACATGGTAGTAGATACATTGTCTAGATTGCATGGAGGAGACCAGGATCAAACAGCACAGCAGGGATCATGTTCGGCCCTTTCCATCGTTAAGCCACTATGGATACAAGAACTTCAAGAGAGTTATGATTCAGACACTCATTGCCAGGACATCATTGCTCAATTAATACTAGACCCTGCCTCCCAACCACAGTATGAATGGAACAATGGTCTGTTAAGCCACAATGGTAAGCTATATATAGGCTCAGCTAATGGCTTGAGGAACAAAGTAATTTAGGCTCTTTATTCTTCCGCCATCGAAGGACATTCAGGTCAGAAAGGGAGTTGGCAATGAATGGAAACTCTGTTCTATTGGCCTACCATGAAACAGGATGTCATCCATTTTGTAAGAGCATATGATATCTACCAAAAGCATAAAGCTGAGCATGTACACTATCCTGGTTTATTACAACCACTGCCTGTCTCTCGTTTGGCATGGACTCACTTGACTATGAATTTCACAGAAAGTCTGCCAAATTCACAAGGCTATGATACCATAATGGTGGTGATTGATAGACTAAGGTTGGTCACTCTATGGCTTTGGCTCATCCTTTCTCTGCCAAACAAGTGGCTCACCTTTTTCTGGATAACATTTCCAGACTACATGGGTTACTTGAATCCATAGTAACTGATAGGGACAAAACCTTCATAGCACTTTTTGGCAGGAGTTATTCAAATTAGTAGGAACTCAGCTGCATTACAGTTCTGCTTACCATCCTCAATCAGACGGGCAGAGTGAGAGATTGAATCAATGTGTTGAATCATACTTAAGGTGCATGACTGCTGAATTTCCAAATCATTGGAATAGGTGGCTAGCCTTAGCAGAGTGGTGGTATAATTCATCTTATCATTCTAGCTTACAGTTGACCCCTTTTGATGCCTTGTATGGATACAAACCTACTCCTTTACCTCTTGGTCCTCACTTGGACAGTGTCATACCAGCAGCAGCTCAATTACTCCAGGACAGGTTACGAATTTCCAATAGCATCAAGGATCATCTAACTAAAGCACAACAAAGAACGAAATTTTTTGCTGATCAGCAGCGAATGGAAAGAACCTTTGAAGTTGGTGATTGGGTTTTCCTAAAACTACGGCCTTATAAACAGCAAACGGTTGCCATCAAAAAATGTCTTAAGCTTGCTACTAGATTCTATGGTCCCTTTCAGGTTGAAGCTAAGGTTGGACTAGTGACCTATCATCTCAAATTACCTGCAGGGGCCAAGATTCACCCAGTCTTCCATGTTTCATTATAAAAAAAGAAGATAGGACCATTATAGCAACTTTCAGACACTCTACTTGAGTTTAATAGTGAAGACCAATCCCCTTGCAACCAGAAGCTATTTTACAAAGATGAGTCATTTTGCAGAATGGACATTAAGTCATTCAGTACTTAATCAAATGGTGTCAGCTAGGCGCTGAGGAAGCATCATGGGAGGATAAATACTTCATACAAGCTCAGTTCCCTCACTTCCAGTCTTGAGGACAAGACTCTTAATTGGGGAGGCAATGTTAGGATGAAGAAATGAGCCCAAAAATATAAGAGAGCCACAAACATGCAATGACGACATTTTGTATAACTCAATAGCATAAGATGTATAAGTAGGATGATGTCGTTTAAAGTAGGGAATAACATAATTAGCTAAATTAGTTAGAGTCAGTTACTAATCCTATATGTACAGAGACTGGAAAGGAATCCAAGGAAATAACAGTATCATTTCTATGTCTTCATCTTCTCTCTCTCTCTTTTTCTGCTCATTCTATCTACTTCTGTATCATTTATTCCAGATTAATTCTCCTTTAATCCAAACACTTAACCAAGATCCTGACATTTCGAGGCCAAATTAAACCCAACCATTTTCGTAAGCCGATTGGAACCGCCTTAACTATCTCTCTCCATGGCTTGGATTTTCAAGACTCATTCATTTTCCAATTTCTTTTGGTTATAAATAGAACTTCGTGGTGTAACTTTAGGCAATATTTAGGACCAAAGAGTACATGAAGATTGCTAAGGAAGAAGAATGAGCTCTTCAGTGGTCTTGCAATAAAAGTTTCTCCTCCGTCTTCTTTTATTTATTTTTTCTTAATGAATTCTCCGTTGTTTCTTTCTTTAATCATGTTCATTATTTACATTATGAGTAGTTAAATATCTTTGTCTTAAGATCAGGATAAGATTAATTATTCTTAGTTCATGATTTATTTTGACTGAATGACAAACTAAATTTGCATAGCTATTTATGGCTTTGATTTTCATATTTGCAATTGATATGCATTAATTACGAAGTATCAAAAGTGTATCAATCAAAAAAATTTGTTATTTAATACTAGTTGGTAAAGTATAATCTTTATTGTGTGACTCATGAAAGTAAGAAAATACATAAAGGATAAATTGCATAATCTCAAGTTGTTCGTGACTCTCTAATTAACTTGATTTAAGTCACGAAACTAGATTTGAGGACTTTCTATAGAGGTAATTAATGCACTGGCAAAAGTAGGTACTCTAGTATAAGGAGATCTTGTCATAGTTTAGCACAAGAGTACTTTAATTGATCAAGATAAGATTCTTTTTTACTAAGTCAATTGAGGAAACTTAAACCCTAGAGAACATGTTAATTCTTGATAAATTTTGGCTTTAATTGATTTTGTTATCTTTAATATCTTGTAATACTTAGGCCTTGTTTGATTACCCAGTTTAGCACTTAAATTTAATGGATTCAAATCTTAATATATTTAAACCGTTTGGTAACAAAAAATTGAACATTTGAATTAATTAAATGGCACTGAATTTCTTAGACAAAATTTACTCCCAAAATTAAGTGATAAACTATTTATTTATCACTGAATGTGATACGCACTCAAAAGTATTAGATTTAATATTTAACAATTCAATAATTTAATGGATTCAGATTTCAAATTTCAATTTTATTAAACGCACCCTTAGTTTCTGTGATTCCTTAATTCTTGTGACAATTGTAGTCTAAATAACAGAGTGATTCTAAAAGTTTGGTTAATTGGGTTTCTTTGTAAGATTTGATATCTGAATACGTCCATATACTAGTATGTGATCTGTACACTTGTACATAGAGAAGTAAAGCTAATTAAACTTGGCAGCATTAGACCAACTCTTGAAACCGAGGTGTTACAGTTAACTTGTCGAGGCATCTGTGAAAGTAAAATCAAATGGAAAATGATGGTCGAGTGTGCTTCTGATCCCAAAATTTTTATTAGTGCTGCTAGTTTGTGTACTGTATGCATAGAGTAGGGCATGGCTATTAGCTTCCTTGTAACTATTCGTTGATCTATTAAATGAAAAGCTATATTTTACGTAAAAAAAAAAGGAATTAAAAACTCAGTAAAGCCAAATTATAGGTTGTTGTACGAGAAAAGGCCAAATTCTCAAGTACAACCAATTTTGATGATGTGTCGATTAATCATATTTGTACTGCTTAGTTTAAAGCTTTACTTAAAGCTTTACAATTTGAACTAATATAGATCATGATGTCAACCTTCAGTACTATAGCTTTAAAAAGGAAATTCACATCCAATATAAAAACCCGCATCGAGGTAGCGGACATTTAGAGCCTCAGTAAGGCCAAATATGGGTTGCCCTTATTGGTACAAGTTTAAGCGTATACAAATGGGGAGGGTTGAATTGAATGATAAGATTAGAGAGGTTATAAGTAGGAGGTTTTAAATTCAAAACCTCCCACTTACAAAAAAAGAAAAAAAAAAAAAAAAGCTAGACAAGTTTTAGTTTAAAGGTCAAATTATACATAACCCCTTTGGATTCACTAATTGCCACATGACCCTCAAAACATTTCAAAATATCCAGATAAAGTAGAAACTTGATGGAAAGTAGTCTTTGCAACATCGTTAGTTAAAATATCAGTATTGCCCTTATTTAAGTATTAAATCGAATGATAGTCTAACCACATTGCATAAATAAATCTATAGAGAATTATGTGGATAAATGTAAAAATCATAAAGGCACAAAACGGATAATTAAGTAAATTATAAAATGTTAAGTGGATATTATGATTCAATTACATGTATTTTTGGAGCGTGTCCAGTTCAATCGCCATAACTATTTGTGCTTTCTATCCATTTCTCAATTTAAATAAAACCACTGGGGTTTATGTTGATATATTAAAACTTTATGAGGATTAATTGCCAATATAAAAAATCACAGGAGGTTTCCCTACTTTAAATTATTGATGGGAAGAGCATCAGTAAATTCAGAAAGGGTCATTGGCTGGCCATGTGTGTACATCGTGTCTGGTATGCCTAATTGAATTGCACATTTGAGGAATATTGAATGCATGAAGTTGAATAGATGGTTCCACATGTGAGCTTAAACTTGAAGACGCTCACCAGCATGATGACCATTATTATCCAAATCCATTTTTAGCCTCTAGGATTGTTTTATTTTTGCTCGTACGAATAGTAGAACTAAGCATTTTGCAAGCAGGGATTGCGATTTGCATGATTCAAGTTGCAACAATTTCCTTTAAAACCGACAACCACTTATGAAACAATTGAATGTACTATGAAATCATCCAAAAAAACAAGGACGGACGGCAGCGAGTTGCTGCCAAAAAAGCATGTGGTTTGTATTCATATGTTTTTGAGTCATTTTGAGGAAGTTTGAAGCAATTATACCTTTAGAATGGCAAGAGTTGTGTATCAAGCTAGTATTAGCTAAATTTGTGATTTTGTTTGTTTTACTTGCAAAAGTCGTGTATTTTTGTAGGGTGGAACTATCAAGCCTCAATCAAGAGTGAAATGGTGGATCAACCGAATGATATTTAGAAGATTGAGAAGTCACAAAAATGATTGAATGAAGCAGCGCAGCTCAAACACTTGAAATGATGAAAAAAGGAAAGTGAGAGAAAATAGGGAAGAGAAATCGCGACCGGATTCTGAGGGTTCAATCGATTTCTATCCGTGGTTTGTAGGCAAAAAACTTTCTTCAATGATTTAAAATAGAGCACCAAAAACCCTGGCAAGAAACCATGCATGAATTGACAATCCATACCCGGTTTATATAGAATCTATGCAGAGATTCTTTGCGGCTGTAACTTGGCACTTGCAAGACTTTTTTAATGATTCTCCATACTTGATGTGACATAAACGGACATTTCGCATCAGCATTATGGAGCTTAAGGAGCATCATTTTTTTTTTTTTTTTTTTACTTTTCTACAAGAAGAAATACATGAATCAAGAGAAGACAAGACATAACTTAGTTTAGTTTTTAGTTTTAAGAACAACTTTTTCTCTCTAACTCTTAATTTAGTTTTGTTCTTCATCTTCTTGAAGAATCATTGAAGAACTCTTGGTATAACAATATCATTTGGATGGCAAAAAAGATGATGAAGATTGGAGAATCTTGTTTCTTTACTTAAATGAGCATTTTCTTTATCTCGATTCTCTTTATTGTTGGATTTTTGTTTAGTTACATTAATAACTTGAGTTTTCTTCCTTGCATCTACTATATCTAGCTAAATCTTCTTGTTCTAGGAATAGATGAAACTAACCTATTTGTGCTTTGATTTTAGTTGAATGTGTTGATTATTGCTATGTCTTATACTTGTTAGTTCATTTATTCTTATTTTAATATTTGTGAATGCTTGATCACTATTTGCAAATCATTTTAGTTATTATCAATCTATGAAAGTAGTTGAAAATGATAGAAATGGAATAGGTGGAACATAAGGTGTAGGCATACGAAAGTTATACTACATTTAGGTAGATATTCTTGGCATTTCTAAGTCTTGATTAAGTCTTCAATTGTGACTTTATCATGAAAGTAGGAAAACTATAGTGCTTGCAAAATTCGATTCATTTGTGAAAGTAAGTTCTAATAATTTGAGTGAAATGCATTCTTAACAAAACTAGTGCATTAGTGATAATTGACCAATTCATCTACAGTGGATTCTATTCTCTAAGATACTTGTATTCAGTTGAGTTTCTTAAATTTCATTAATTTTTCTTTGCATTGTTATATCTTGGTCGTTGCTCTACTTTAGTTAGATTCTTATTAATCTAAATGATATATTGAGTAAAAAGTCTTAATAATTGGTGGTGATTCTCGTTGGATCAATCCTAACTCTTCTTTTATTACAAGAACGGCCTATATAATTGCAATGAAGGAGGGAATGGGTATAAAATTTAAGGGCAAATTACACTTTACCCTTTTGTGGTTTAGTATTTTTTTAATGACCCCCCTATAATTTTAAAAACTATATATAATCCCCTCATAATTTGGATTAAAGTATCAAAGTGCCGAAAATAATCATTCGTAATGGAGTCACCTAAAATATCAAAAATACCCTTATGTAAAGTTGAAAATTATTTATTAACTAAGGGGGATTATGTGTATATTTTGAAAATCATAAGGAGCTTATATGGTAAAGTATTAAACCATAAGGAGGTTATATGGTAAAATATAAAATCATATGGGATTAGTGTGTCATATATTTATAAGGGTAATTTCGATATTTTTAAAATTCCATTACAAATGACTATTTCCATCATTTTGACACTTTAATCCAAACCATGATGGAGTTATGTATAGTTTTTAAAACTATATGGGAGTTATATAAAAATACTAAACTACAGGGAGGTAAAGTGTAATTTACCCAAAATTTAAAGTACTGGCTTAAACCTCATCAAGCATTATTGCGGTTTATCTGTGCCAACTGCCGAGAAGTGCCCGTGAATTGGTTATGTCTGTCATTTACTGTCGTTCGGCGAAATACCTCATAAAGCGCACGTTGATGAGGGAAAAGTTGTTACCTATTCCACATCAATTCCACGCCAAATCCTAGGTTGTTGATAGTGCTTACGTGGAAAGACCAAACCCTCGTACAACCCTTTTTTTAATGATTTTTATTAATTCAGTAGTACATCTTTGTCTTTATTTTAACTGTTCATAAAACCTTTTTTCTTTTGGATAAAATCCTGGCTCTACCACTGGATGATTGTACAAACACGCATTAAGCTTAAGAGAACAATAAGGAGATGATTGTATGAGTTTCATTTGTAGATTAGTGTTATTAGGTGGGTGTTTTGATAAAGTATGTCTTTTTATTGGAAATCCGATACCCAAGCGATGAATAGGAGTGTAAGTAAGTCTAAGGGTAAAATACAAAAAAGTCCCCTGTGATAAATCTAATACACAGAAAATAATGTAGCTTGTCTATTTAAATAAATTTTAAACTGTGTTCAAAATTAGCTTGTCTATTTATCGAGACGAACTCAAATCAATATGTATTAAATTGAGCAGCTTGAGTATATTTACATAAAGTTTAAATTTAATGCTAATCGAACTAAATTTGAACTGATTTTAAAACTTTAGTAAATATAAAATAATGTACATGTTTGGTTTGATTAGTCAAATAGTCAATCTTGACTGAGCTCTTACCAAATTAACTCAATTTGATGATCAAATGGAATAGTTCATCTTGTAGCCCTAGCAATGAAAGAAATGTTTACCTTCGAAGAAAAAATAGAATGAACTTCTAATCAACACATTATTACAAATATGTATAAAAGAGGGAATGCCATGCCTCGAGAGTGTGTACTGTTGGTGATGTGGCAAAACGTGATTGGTTGGAGAGTGTTCTTCCAACTTCATCTTCAATTGGTTTCCTTTCCGTTTTTGTCGTTTCATTCTGTCCTTGTTTCTTAGTTCTTAGAAGACTAAGACTATAAGGCCTCGTTTTCATGAGCGTTTTTTTCTTGCTTTCTGCTATATATTTATAATAATATATACATATAGGACTAGAACTAAGACTGCAAGATTAGGATAGTACTAATAATGTGAGGAGGAAGAGAGTGGTAAGAGTAGTTGTTATGACACATTGTAGCAGGTGTGATATGTCTTCTTGAATGACAAAGGTTAGGTGGTCATCTAAATAAAGGGAAACTGAAATGACAATTTTACCCTGACTATTATGCTGCTATTACGGATTCTGCACTAAAGGCCATGTTGTATTCAATGGCCTATTAGTGTAAATTTTTCTTTGTAAACGCTGTGCAATGCTGACAAAGAATGACTTTCCGCTCTTTCTTCTTTGCTTTGGCTGATAACGAGACTGATGAAAAATTTTTCGTACAGTCTTGGTGAGGTCGTCAGTTTCCCGTTGGATTTTGGAAGTCCTGCATTATGATCAGTGCTGTTTGTATTAGTCTTACTTGTTGTTCTCTTTCATGAACGATGAACTAATCTTCTTCCTGCTTATTTTCCTGGCCTTCCTTTGTATTGCTTTGTTGCTGCCTTGCTGTTTAGAAGCTTGCTTGCATCTCTGCAACTTTCGGTTAGATGCTGGTAGGCATGTTCTGCTGCATGTTATGAATTTCCATTGTTTTTTCCCCTTTGCTTTGTTTTCTGTTCACGCTTTATCTCTTTTTTTGCCTTTCCCACCATTTTATATTACGTCTGTATTGCTTTTTGGAATCTTTTTCTTTCTCTTGCTTAGAAGATCCTCTATTGTACACGACTTCTGAATCCTTCTGTTCTTTTGTAGCTTTTGTTCTCTTCGGATTCTCCTGTTAGTTCCTCCTTTTTGAGTTCAGGTTAGTATCTTTCTTGTTTTATGCTTTGTCTGCATTTTTCGAAATTGTTTGCTCCTCTCTGTTGTACTTTGTCTTATGTCACGTTTGCTTCTCACTTCTTTGTCTCTTGTTTTGACAGCAAGAGATTCTGTGTGCCTTGTTGTTGCTATTTTATTGGCTGAGGTGTGGCTGCTTGCCTGTTTGCCTGAGGTGGTGTTACTTCCCTTCTCCTTCTTTTTTCTTGACTTTTTCTTACTATGTCCCTATGTTGTTACCTTGTTTGCTTTTAGTGTGCGTTGGCATGTTTTTCTAATCAACCATGCAGCTATTTTCCCTTCTTCCTTTGTTGCATGCTTCTGTGCTTGTGGTTCCCTTCGTCCATCTTTTTCGTTTGCTTGTACGCTTTCACTGGCACATTCTTTCTCTATGCTTTTATGCTCACCAGTTGTATGATACTGCGTTGGCCAGCCTTATTATCTTATTCCTTATTGCTAAATTTCGTCTTGCCATGTTTCCTTACTTAGTTGCTGCTTCCTTACTTAGTAGCCTTTATTATCTTATTCTTGGGTTGCTGCTTCCTTACTTAGTATCTGGAATTAGATGGATAGAAACGCCTTGTGTCGAAAAAAATATGCAGAAATGGCACCTGCCAAGAAAGCTGAATTTTTGCGTTCTCTGCGAGAGGCTAGAGTTGAGAAGAAAAAACAAAAACTTTTCCTCTCTCTCATTCAGAAGGTTCCGCCTGCTTGTGTGGAATCTGCTGTTTGTTTCTCGTATGGTCATGATAGACCTTCTGGTAGTGATGATCAAACTCGTGTGGTTTCTAGTGCACTGGAAAATCGAGAGTGCTTGGTTCCAGTTGATAGTGTTGTTACAGGAGGTGGAGAGTTGCGCTGCATTCCTTCTGATGTTTCTAATTTTCTCGATGATCATGCTTCATCATCTTCTAAAAAAAAAACATCTTCCAGGTCTGCACCATCTCTTAATAAAGGTATTTTTTTATTATCTTATTTTGCTGCCGGATTTGAATTTTCCCCTTTCACATTATTGCTGCTCCTCTGCCTTCCTATTGATTACTATGCACTCTGCGTTGTTGCAAATGAGTTCCCTTTTGTTTGCGCGCTACAACACTTCTATTCAGTATTTAGAACCTTGCAAGACTTTTCTATTCAGAATCAGATTCTGATGAGTTATGACCATTTTAGATTATAGCAGCCGGGCCTTCTTCAACTTATATTTCCCACAATCGAAAATTCTATTTTTCAAATATTGACCTCTTAGTCAAAAAACACATCGTGCATTACCAAGTGCTTCCAAAGGTTCGACTTTCCTTTGGTACAATCCCTCTCTTAAACACTCCTTGTTCAGTTCTCTTTAAGCTATAACTTATAGCCCGATTACTTGCTCCTTCGCCTCCTCAACATATTTTACTGTTAACTAAATGTGCATATATAAAGCCTTGCACAACTTTGCAAGTTGTCTTATTCAATTTTATTATCCACAGAAACCTCTTCTTTTCCAAGAAGAGAGTTTAATCAGTCTACAACAAACTCTGCTCGCCAGGGAAGGAAAAAAATAGGAATGCTTCCCTTGATCTGTCATCTGGACTTTCTGCGCATAGCAAGAAATGTAGTAGTTCTTCTGCCACGAGAACAGAAAATGCAGGTTTAGTGTTGTTTCTCACTTAACTCTGTCTGTGTTTAGGATGTGTTCTTGCCTGTTTATACACAGCATTAACTCAACCTGTCTACTAACCACATGCAAAAAATTACAGGGAGAAAACGAAAGCGTGGTCAGCCAAATCTTTCACTCGTGAACAACATTCCTAATGTGTCTTTGGCTTTGCCTGATGCTCCTCATTGTGACTATTGTGGAGCCAAAAGATTCCATTTGGAACCTCCTAATTTTTGCTGCTTAGGAGGAGAAATTTCTGTTGTCGCTCCTCCTATGCCTTGTGATTTGAAGCGCTTATTCATTGGTAGCGATGAGGAAAGCTTCCATTTTAGAAATAATGCTCACACTTACAACAATAACTTAGGCTTCACACCATTTGCTACTAAATATGATTCTGAACTAACAAAGAACACAAAAGGTGTTTACACCTTTCGTGTTCAGGGTCAGGTTTATTATTTTCTTAATGGCCTTGTTCAGTCAGATGATAGAGCATCCGGGATTCAGCTGTACTTCTTTGACATTGATGAAGAATTAGCAAAGAGGATTGCTACCTCTAATAAGTTGCGAGAAAGCATATTAAGACTCCTTATGCGCATTCTTAGTGACAATCCTTATGCTAAGTTCTTCAGAAATCTTAGGCATGTTCCAAACATTGACAGCCTGAACATTGTACTTAATTGTTATCCCACCATTGATTAGCGAGTTTATAACCTTCCTTCTGCATCCCAAGTTGCAGCAATATGGACTGAAAATCAAGGTGAATCAGGCCATAAGGGAACTCATATTCAAGTTTATACGCATTCAAATAGCAGCTATAGAATTAGACATTACTATGGCTGCTATGATCCATTGCAATACCCTATTCTGTTTCCCTGCGGTGAATGCGGATGGCACCCTGGGATTAAAAGAGTTCGAAAAAGAAAGAGAAGAGAGGATTCCTGTGAGAAAGATATTGATATTCATCCTTCTTCGGTTGATTCCGTATCAGGTTTAATGGATCGTGAACAAAGAGGCAAGTTATTTATTGCCGCTTCTAAACAATTGAGTTTAACCATTATTTTTACATTATAAATATCATCAAACTAAATAATTACTCATCCTTTTTCTCTAGCTGTTGATCGTGCAAAAAATGAAGAAGACACAGTGTTAGCTAGAGAATACTATTGTTACAGATTTCAGATCAAGGACGATGATGAATCGATGTTGCTGCACTCGCTTAGATTATTGCAACAGTATGCAGTAGATGGTTATGTTAAGATTGAAACGTCTAGGCTTGATTTTCATAGAAACCGACAAAAGAACATTCGTTCTGAGGTTCTTCAAGGAGTCCTAGACAGTATTTCTATAGGCCAGACCAATGCTTCTAAAGTTAGAACGATATTACCAACTTCCTTTATTGGTGGACCAAGGGACATGAGACGGCGATATCTTGATGCAATGTCCTTTGTGCAAAAGTATGGAAAACCAGACATCTTTCTTACTATGACCTGCAACCCGGCATGGAAGGAAATTCAGGATAATTTAAAGTACCACGAAAAACCTCAGGATAGACCGGATCTTCTGGCTAGAGTCTTTAGAGCCAAATTTGAATTGCTTAAATCAGAAGTTTTGACCAAGCAAATCTTTGGAGAAGTTGCAACATGTGTCTATGTGATTGAGTTCCAAAAACGTGGCTTCCCACATGCGTATCTGCTATTTATTTTGAAGCCTGAATACAAACACTCCTAAATCCAGAGTCATGATAGAGTGGTCTATGCTAAAATACCTGATCGTTCTAAGCATCCTCATCTATATTCTCTTGTTGTAAAACATATGATTCATGGTCCTTGTGGTGATATGGATAGAACTTGTCCTTGTGTGAAAGATGGTCATTGTAAAAATCGCTATCCAAAGAGTTTTTGTACTCAAACGACTGAAAATAGTTATCCACAATATAGAAGGTGGGATGATGGTAGAAAAATAAAAGTCCGAAGGCATACTCTCAATAATAGATGGGTTGTGTCTTAAAGTCCCTATCTGTTAGCTACATTTGACTGCCATATCAATGTAGAAATATGCTCGATTGTTAAATTGGTGAAGTACATGTATAAGTATGTTTTCAAAGGACATGACTCAATCAGTTTTAAGATAGTTTCGCATCATGCTCCTGATGACACTGATGAAATAAAGGACTTTCAGCAAGGTAGACGGATTTTACCCCTGAGGTATTTTGGCGCATTTTTGAATTCCGCTTAAGTGAAATGACTCCAGCAGTCTATACTCTTCAGATCCATCTTCGGGACCAACAGTTTGTTTCTTTCGACAAAAATTCAGACCTGTTGCAATTATTGAGGAAAGTTGATTTTTCAAAAACCATGTTAACTGAATTTTTTCATATGAACAGAACAAATGTGGTTGCACAGAATCTTAAATGTCTTTACAAGGATTTCCCTCGATTTTTTGTTTGGTCTCCTAAATATAAGAAATGGACTAAAAGGAAGCGTCGAAAAGTGATAGGTGGAATGGTTACTGTTAGTCCAGCAGATGGAGAAAGATACTACTTGAGACTTTTTCTAAATCATGTTCATGGGCCAACTTCTTTTGATGATATTTTGACGGTTGTTAATCAAAAGCTGAATTCCTTTAGAGAAGCTGCTTTAGCATTAGGACTATTGCAATCCGATACTTACATAGAGGATACACTTCAAGAAGCCATGACCTTTCAGATGCCATCTTCCTTAAGATTGCTATTTGCCACTCTGCTTGTTCATTGTTCTCCAGTAAATCCTCGACTGCTGTGGGAAAAATTTCGCCATGAACTCTCAACAGACTATCAGTGACAATGCTCATTTTCCGTCCTTACTTCTTCAGAGATCACAACAAGAGTCCTACAAGACATTAACAGGTCATTGGAGCAGATGGGAAAAAGAATTACTGATTACCAATTAGCTTCGAATGATTTTGATTCTCCTTCTCATGAACGATTGACAAAGGAGATCGAAAACGAAAGAGGTTTACATGTTGCTCCAGAGGATCTGTTACTGTCTCTCAAATTAAACTGCGAACAAAAAAATGCTTATAACCTGATTCTTGCAGCATGTTTTTCTGATCAGGGAGAAGCTTTTTTTATTGATGGTCTAGGAGGCACTGGTAAAACATTCTTATACCGATCACTGCTTGCTACATTAAGATCACAGGGTTACATTGCCATTGTTGTAGCCACTTCTGGCATTGCAGCGTCTATTCTTCCTAGAGGAAGAACAACACACTCAAGATTTAAGATACCATTAGACTTTTCAAAGAATAAAGCTTGTCAACTCAGCAAACAAAGCAGTGTTGCCAAGTTGCTTTTAGAGTGTAAACTTATCCTTTGGGATGAAGCATCGATGGCTAAGCGAGAGACAATTGAAGCATTTGACGATCTGCTTAAAGACATAATGGATTCTGATTTGTCTTTTGGAGGAAAAGTTGTCATTTTTTGTGGAGATTTTCGGCAAACTTTGCCAGTTATTGAGTGAGCAACAAAGCAAGTCCTCATAGAATCAAGCTTTCCTAACTCTGTTCTCTGGTCTAAATTACACAAGCTGAAACTCACACCTAATATGAGAGCCATGTTAGATCCTGCTTTCTCTCAGTTCTTATTAAGAGTGGCGAGGGAAGAGAACTTGTAGATGCAAATGGCGAAATCACTTTATCGTCTGATATAGTTATTCCTTATTATGATAAAGAACAATCTTTAAGCAGGTTAACAAGTTACATACAGTTGTACTTTATCTATTTGATTCCTCTTTTTATCTCTGTCTTTCATTGATTATAGCTATTTATAATTCTAAACAGGTTAGTTGAAAGTGTTTTTCCAGATTTGCAGCTGCATTCTAAAGATCCTTATAGCATGATAAATAGATGCATCCTTGCTCCCAAAAATAGCTCAGTCGATGAGCTCAATGAGCTATTGATAAACAGATTTCCTGGAAATGTTCAAGTTTATATCAGTTCAGATCGGACTGTTGAGCAGCGACACCAAGGCGACTATGAAGATTTTCTAAATTCGCAAAATCCAAAAGGACTTCCTCCTTCTAAGTTGCTGCTAAAAGAAAACTGTCCTATTATGCTTTTAAGGAATTTAAATCCTAATGAAGGATTGTGTAATGGCACAAGGTTAATATGTAGAGAGCTTAGCTTAAATATCATTTCTGCAGAAATTGTGTTTGGCACTCATGCAGGAAAAAGAGTCTTCATCCCAAAAATACCTCTTCAGACCTCTGACAATGAAAGGAATGGGATTCCGTTCATAAGAACTCAATTTCCTATCCACCTTTGTTTTGCATTAACCATTAATAAGGCACAAGGACAAACTCTTGACTGTGTTGGTCTTTACTTGCGTGAACCTGTTTTCTCCCACGCACAGCTATACGTTGCTCTTTCTAGAGCTAGAACTGCTGCTGAGCTTAAGGTTCTTCTTGTTCCTGGAACATTTTATGAGAAAAAGATTGACTGCAAAACTAGGAATGTTGTCTTTAATGAAATTTTTCATTTGACTCAACAGTAAAGAATCTGTCTGCTTTAATTATATATTGGAATGAGGTGCACATACAGATTTATCTTTCTTTAACCAATATACTCTTACACTTAACTTGTCTATTTGTATTTATTTATGTATATTTTGATCTTCATGCAGACTGACTAACTTGCTACCTATCCGAGACATTGTCCCTTTCATGAAGAATTGGAGTTGCATCATCACTGTTCAGGAAAAACAGCAGATCACTGACTCAAAGGGAACACCAACAAAAAAGCAAAAATTTATCTTCTATGATGCAGAGGTTAGTAGAACTTTGTACCCTTTTTCTTCCATATAGTTGTAATAACAAGATATTCTATTTTTTAACTAATTGTAAACTTGCCAATTCTATGTCCCAGGGATCAAAAGTTGAAGCAATAATCTTCAATGTTGATATTCCTAAAATGAGCCCACTCTTACGTGTTCATAAAAAGTACAAGATCACAAATGCTGAAGCGAAGCCTATCCCAGCAAAATTTCAGACAACTGAGCTTACTATCCAGTGGGTGATCAGCACTAAAACTGTCATTGAAGAAATAAATGATGATGTTAATGAAATCATGCCCGTGAAGTTTAACTATACAAAATTTATTGATTTGGTGCATCACATGGATGACAAGAATAAATCAGTTGGTAAATCTCTCGACAAATTGATATCGTTGTACTTACAATGAGTGTGTTTGGATAGGCCATTATTTTGATTACCTCAAATAATGCTACACAAAAGTATTTAGATAACACATCAAATAACCAAAATAATTGAATCTATCTCCCAAAACTTGCCATCACACGTGGAGTCGGCTTTTCAAGGTTGCTATAAAGCATGCATCCACGTGGAAATTCCTGGGGACCCTTGGTAGTCCCACGCATGTTCTCATCTGTATGTGTAAGACATCAATTAGCAGAACACTGTGCAATATTTTACCGTTGGTGCTATTGAAGGAGAAGAGTAAAGGTAAAGCTGCAATGATAGCTTCCAAACTTGTACAGAATTTATTCTCCTAAGTCGTGCTCCTCCTCTTGATTCCTGACTGTTTTCTCCCATCCAATAGTGCAAAAGATAGGCCTTTATCTTGTCCCATTCGCAGATAGCTAGCAAATTCAGTCCTTGGATTCGATTCACATGCTCAAAATCCAGCTGAAAGTAAACAAGAAACCCACTGACTCACGAGTTGGGAAAGCTATCTAATTCAATACAGTACCTCTCCCTTGGGTTTTTCTCACAAAAATTGAGCTGTAGCTACCTCGTTGTAGCCTATTTTTGGCTTCTGAAGTTGGGAGTTGCAAATCGCCTCAGTCTAGCGATCGGTGTTCTTGTCATCTGCAGCATTCAAGCATGAACAGATAGCTTCAACAAAGTGCTGTATGAACAGAAACTGTGTGAAATTGAATTCGGTAAGCAATTAACTTTCTGACCAACTACAATTTATATAAGAGATGGCTCTATTTGTAGAGAGGACAGGTTACCATATAAGAGATGGAATTTGGGGTTCGAAACTCATTTCTGATGCTAGAAATTGGAGTTTGTTAGGGTTTTTCGGGATTTGTCTTTTATGCATTACTTTCAAATTAATATGTGGCGGCATATTTTTCTACATCAGTAAATGATTGGTTCCACTCCAAATTCGTTTGTCTTGTTCACTATCCAACTAAAACGACAATCACTGGCTCATTGGCAACTGAATGTGATTCATACTTTCGGTTGATAATTTGGAATGCCATTTCGAATGACTTATAATCCTTTGTACCTCCACATTTTGCCTCTGTTATGGTGTTGTATCTCCAAATGGTGATTTCAACCGAGTTGTTGGTACCTCCATTTGTAGAAAACTTTTGTTTGCATCTAAAAAAATGGGAATGTAAATTTGGCAAATGGTGATTTGGGATTTGGACATGATAAATTATAAAGTTCCGATGTGTATGTGACTTGAAACTGAGTGAGATTTGCTTCTTCATAGAAAGTTGGTGTTTAACTTATTACTTTCTCATGTTTAAATGATTTGAATGTAAACTCATCTTGGTGGAACGTTTGAGAGTTCACTTGCCAGTAAAGCTGAACAAAATCATTACTGATTGTTCTGCATTCAGCAGGTAATTGCTTTTCTCTGTTTCTGACCCTACCAGTTTGGTGGATTTCCTCCATTCTGTTTGTTCAGCTTCTTCGTATGTCAACACTGAATTTTATTCTTTGTTTTGCTTAGGGAAATGATGGTGAAATCTGTCTCTACATTCCCCTGCTTCTGGGCTTTTGTGGTGTTTGATTGTGGGGTGTGTGGGCTTATAGATGTCAATTAGCACTACGGAGTTTTTGCAAATATGGAACATATAGTTTTAGGCGTAAAGATGCAAATTTCAACGACAGCAGTCTTCAATAGCAGACTGAATGATACAGTTGATAATATATAGAGCTCCAAATTTCTTAAGACTTCAAGCATTCACCTCCATAGCAAGAGACTTCAAAATTGACTTGGAGTGCAAGTTGAATTTTTTCTAATTTCTCTTAATTGTTAATAACCTTTAGGCCTAGAAGCACATTTAGAAGTATTAATGAATTTGACCAATTGACTTCCGCCATAATCTTGCATATGAGCACAAAGTTTCTTACGACTTTATGCATTCACCTCCATAGCAAGAAACTTGACTGATTTGTATTGAAAGTTGAATTAATTCTTAATTTCTATTAATGGTTAATAACTATTAGGCCTTAAGCCAAATTTGGAAGTCTTAATGAGCAAGACCTATTGAGTTCCAGCATAACCTTGCATCCACACTTTTACTTTGTTCTGATATCCTTTTTCACGTGGACAATTTCTCCTTTTTCATTTCTGCTGTCTCCAACCTGACCTCTGGACCTATGGTGATAATCTGATTGTTTATCTTATCTTATTGTTTGCATCTATGAAAATGGGAATGTGAATTTGTTAAAAGTCTAGGAGTGTGACGGTTCTTAGCGGCCTTTGCACACTGCTCGCTGTATTTTTTCCCGACTTGACAGAATATTTCATCCCCTGTCCTTACTAAAGCACATTCAGTGATATCCCGTAGTTCAACACTAGAATCCCAGCTTTGATTTCTAAATGTCCCTTTCGTGCAGTGATTCTTTGCTTGTTTTGTTCCTGTTTGAACATCTTCATGTGTTTCTGTCGGGCAGATTGCTTATTGTCCTTCGAATTGTTAATGTCACATTTTTTCAGAGCTAAAACTACAAAGGTAGCAGAAAAACAGATCAAACGGACGTGTTAATGCCCACTGCAAAAAGGATAAAATTAAGTTCAAGTCCAGGTAAGCCACTGCTTTGTGACTTAACCACATGTTTCCTTTGAAATATCATCCGTTTTCAAATGCTATGAAGTTAATCAACCTCAATACTTGTTATGTTCTTTATTTCCTTAGAATTCCCATCAAGTTTGACTAGTTCGGTCAGTGCAAAGTCTTTGTGCAACTCAAACGACTTTGAAGAAAGCCTAATAAACTACTTTGAGATGGGCCCATAAATTTTTGCTGACCTGAATACTCAAAATGAAAGCATTTTGCTGTTTCCTCTTTATTTTGCATCCTATGATTGAGTTTCCTTTTCTATCCTCATACATAGATATCTGAAAAGAAGCAATGGGAAGACTGGGAAGAGGAGCTGTACATCCGAACGTATGTTGAATGGCAGAAAAATGGAAGGTGGGAGGCAACTCGGACCACCTTGGCAAACCACACTGCAATGGCTGCCTACTTGACTCAAGAATTGGGGGTTACTTGCACTGGAACTCAATCCCAGTCGAAGTACTATCGTGTGGTCGATAAGTAGAGACTGTTCACATACCTCCGAGGTGATTCTGCCAAGCCAGAGACGGGGATAGGATGGGACGAGGAACACAGATGCTTCTTAGCCGGAAAAGAGCAATGAGGATATTTGTGGCAGGTATGTTGTTCGTTGACACCAAGAAATGTTTACTTTCTGGTCGCTCTATAGTATTCGTCCAGATTTTCCATGCATTCGGGCTCTAATTCTTGAATATTTGCAATTTAATTTGTTCTTTTGTACTTCGAATATTTAATACGTGAGCATACATATGCTGTTTAGTTTAAGTGTGTGTTTATGCAATAAGTATTTCATATCAGATTCAGTTTTTTGAGTGTGTTTTATTCCCATTTTTTACCTTTTAGTGCAGTGTGTACGTGCTTGGAAATAGTACTCCGTTAAACATACTTTGGTCTTAACCTTGGAGTGATCTGTTATCACTTATTCAATCCAGTGACTTATTCAATAAACAACACTTTCTCTTCTTAGAGGTTACACGAGTTTTACTTAATTTTAAAATTCCATTTGCTACTTCAATTTTTTGGTGGACTTGTACATTTCCATGAACTGACTTTTCTTCAACCCTTTAGTGATATTAACCTCTAATTTTGTACCTACGAGAGAAAAGCTGTGTGAGACAAAGGCACTGAAGAAGTTTTTGCCTGCTACTACAAATTTGACATGAAGAAAACTGCCTTTGTGACCTCCGTGCCACTGCACAGAATTGTATGCTAATTAATGGCTTCTGGCTCCAAATTTTGGTGCATGACTGTATTTTGTAAACAGCAATTGAAAAGTTTTGAAAAGTATTAGATTCCTTGGTCATTACTTACAAAATTCTGATCTGTTAAGAGTGTCATGTGCGTTTTAATAAACTATCTTATACGTTGTTTGCCTAATAGCTGGATCATCAGTATGTGGACTTCCAACACCCACATAGTGCTGATTTGATGATCCTATGGGATGAGGTGATGGACGACAAACATGCCACAGGCAATCGTGCTCATTTTTCGGCCCAACACCTACCCCAATTTGTGCCTCCTCGTGTCCGTAGACGTAGGGGTGATTCGACCCTCAAAAACAAAGGAGTGGCATCAAGTTCTGTCATCAACCCAGCAGATTCTAAGGGAACATTGGATAACGATGGCAGCCTAATTATGAGAAATCCCGGCAAGCGACCATTGGGTAGTGCTCCACACAGTTCTGAGAATGAAGGCTCAAGAGGAACCAAGTCCCGAAGGTCGTGTTCGGAGAACTACCAAGAGGCACTGAGCAACATCAATAGATTTTTCTCGATAGTTTCTACCGAAAGAGCTGCAAAGGAGAAGTATTCAATTGAGGTAGCTAAAAAAATAGTTGAGGGGCTGAAGTTGGAGAAAACTCTACGCATGTATCTCTTGAAAGAATTGTTGGATGAGGAGTTCCGTGCTTTATTTCTTAGCTTCAGTGAGAGTGAGCAGATGACATGGATTGAGTTGTTCATCGTGCCGAAGATCGTCGGGAAATAGGGAATCGCAAGGGCCTAACAGTATGGATTTAATTTTCCTGTTTCTGTTATTGCTATTTTCGGATAGCTTGTTTCCCTGTTTTTATTGATTATATGTTGCTGTATGTGGTGGACTTTTATTGCTAGTTTGACCACCAGATTGTATCAGTATATGAATTTGCCTATTTTCGGATGATTCGTAGCTGTTATGTACCTTAAGTAGGTGTCTTATATTCATTATATAACAGATGCCAGATTACTTAACATTTGTCCCATGCTAGCAGCTAATAACAGATTTTTTTTTTGAATGTGAGCTATTTTGGACACCATAGCCTTAATGGATTGCAGGAAAGTAAGCATAGTTGGTTATCCAATGCTTTCTCGTGGATTTATGTAAACTGCCAGTGAGCACTTAGAATACTGCTCCAAAGCTTCAGTATCATCCGAACTTTGGACTGTTAGCTGCATAGCTAGTTTTTAACTTGCTGCACTTTACTGTGAAGGTTTGACTTTGGAGTATATTTAATGAACCATTTAGTTCTCACGGGTAGGCTGCAATAATTTTGCATGGTGTAGTATGACACTAGGCATTGAACTTCCCCACAAAATTTCTCGTGGACAGGAGGACACCTCATTTTTGTAACATATGATCTGTGTATGAGAAGCCACAACTTCATCAGTCCAACATGAACTGATTCTAAGAAAAATCATTTGAGGGAAATCACTTGCAAAATGGCCTCTTGATCTTGAGAAGAAGTTAACAGTAAAAAAACTGCAAAATTCAGATGACGAAGACACAAGGTTCAATTAACTGATTCAGCACACAAATTGGGCTTTCCACAGCCAAATATATGGGCTAGCGGCAATTTATCGCAGTGATCCCCTTGCTCAATCAAGGATGATCCTACAAGCACTAGTCAAAAATTGGCTAGTATAGCCAATTGTAGTGTACCTCACAAAAGAATAACAGTTTGTGAATTTTCTATTTAAAGCACTAATACAAGGCTTGATTGGAAAGAGAGTTTTGACATGTTTGGGGATATATGCAGGCTTGGACTTGAAGAAAAGAATGGGATAAGGTTGTCGCATGGCCAACGATAAAAGGGCAGGGCAGGGTAAGAGAAATAAAGAGGGTGAGGGAAGGTGGCTAAGGATAGCATATTGGCGCTTAGAAATCACTTGAAGATGTATTGCAGATTTGTTTGCAATCATGTGCTCATCTTCAGTTCTAAGGCTTGTGACAGAATTGGCTGAACCCTATGTATTACTTTCTTCTTTTCATCATCCTCCTTGCACAAGAGAAATTTCGTAAAAAGCAGTGAACTGACCGACAAACTTCAAGAGACCATCAGTAGTTTTAGTTCTATTGCAAGTCACTATGGGGCAAGGCATACACTAGTTGAGAGTGATTAGCTAACCAAACTTCCCACTATAACTGCCAGTTGTGCTGTCATTGGTTGCACAACAATTAATTCACTAATACTTCCACTTTCTGATCGAGCGATAGACTTGCATGGTTGAAATCAAACTGAGGAGAGGAGGCTAATAGGGCTCAAGACGAAAAATTAAGAAATGCTATCCTTGTTTCTTACTCATATCTGAAAGTCTTCTGTTCGAAATGGTGAAGCATGGAGGATGTCAAAACTCTCTCTTTCCTGTCAACAATAACACCCTTTTAGAGTTTGTGAATTTTAAACTGTTGGGTCTTATACAAGCAAGCCTTTTGCATGCCAGCGCCAGGACAGCTGATAAGCTGTAACGAATCTTAGATATTTCTGATAAGCTGTAACGAATCTCAGAGCTCTAATTTTGATTTATACATCAAGAAGTAGGTACTTAATTTTGAAGGTGGGAGGCTGACACTGCAAATATTAAAATTGGACTCAATCCAGTTTCTTTTCCCTGGTTTCCTTCTTGATGAAATTTTAGAAAACCCACTAAGGGTGCACCACATATGAGAACAGCTGGTCATATTAAACCATTCCGCATAATAGAGCTGTTTTAAATTTCTGATGGCCCTAATGGTGGGAATGTATAGGTGTAATGTAATCTCTGGTTCAGAAGGTGGATTTATTGCAATGAACCCTGCTTTCAGATGAGAAATTTTTTTTTTAAGAAAATGAAAAAGATAGCACCACAGATGAGAACTTGATTACATTTCTATATACTCCCTCCGTCCCATTGATAGTGTCATACTTTCCTTTTTTATCCGTCCCAAAATAATTGTCACTTACTAAAATTGGCAATGAAAGTTTTCACACATTTCCGCTCCATACCCTTCAATGTGACAGCCTTTTCTTACCTTTTAGTGGGCCCAATGTGACACATTTCTGTTCACTTACCAAGTACCAACACTACACTCAATACTTCGTGACTCTCACGTGAAATGGTAATAGCAATCGTGCATGACACTTTCCTTCAAAGTAGTGTGGAGGCATTTAAATCTTTTGGGTCCCGCATGTCTTATCACAACCTGTGCCCCTTTTATCATTCACCCACGTTATGAATACATTGAAAGTCAAGGGGCATTGCCGGAACTTAAATGCAAATCATTTAAAAGTCTTGCACTGTTGATAATAATTACAATTCCCGAAATGCGACACACTTTCTGGGACGGAGGGAGTACCATTTAAGGGTTGGCAAAGTTTGCTCTTCTTCCCTTGATTGTTTGGAGAGCGCATAAACCTACAGGTGCTGAGTTAGTTATCAGCTTTTCCATTTCGAATTGTTTGTGTTTTTCTTTACTTGATTCTTATGTATAATGCCTTTCCCAGTAAGAGTGAGTAGCAAGGATGATCAATTTTTGTGCACGAATAATCTCAATTGTGACTTGATCACAACCTCTAATACCCTATAAAAGCTGATAGGATTGATTTGCTGAAGCTGCTTCTATGATTTAGCAAAGGAAAATAAATTGCTGAAGGAGATACTAAGGAAAGCAAAGAAGGCTTACTGTTTTGCTTCATGCAGCAACACCAGATTGTGCTTGGGAAGAAAAGTCACGCGTGCTACTACAACACCTCCTACTACACACATAATACAAAATAAAAAAGGTGATGCCTTGGGTCCCATTTCAAATGACAGACCTGTCTTTCTGAAGTGTAGGAAAGTGAGAGTGGCAGATGTTTGTTTCTCATTCGAAAATTGGATGATCATTTTTTACAAAGTGCATTGTATATGCAATAATAGAGAGCACCTTGTCTCAATTCACCGATAGTGGGCACACCCACTAACATGCCTAAAATGCTTTTCTTTGAAGGAAATAACTAGAGCAAATAAACAGGGGCCTCCAAGGAAGGCACATGCATGAACAGATTGATTATTAGGCATCTCTTTCTCTGTTCCACATGGGAAACTAGTACAACTTTACAGTGGACGACAAAAGCTATGCAGGCCTCTGACTTAGCATCCAACTACCTGACTCAACCCTATATATATAACATAACATCAAAACTAATTCACGCAACCTTTAGTTCTCAACATCTCCTAAAACGTTACGAGTGACTTCTTGTTTCTTACTTGCCTCAAAAGAAGTGCTTTTTGCATTCAGCTCCACCTTTAGAGCTGAAACCGTAAGGAATTGGCACGAAAGCTTTTGCCTTCCCGAGCAATTAAAGGACTGCTGCTGCAACAGCTATTTAAAGTCCTGTCCTGTATTAACACTCCCCTTCCCATCGTCCTCCCTTGGGTTTTTTCTTTCATTCATACCAATGACGCACAGTCCTGCGATTTCTAGATTTCACTTGCCATTTAATTAACAACTACTTTATTCATCCATTGCAGGCTTTTACCTATTTCCCATACATGGCCAACTTCAATCCGTACTTCGCTTCCTCCTTTTCTAGCTCACGCCTTAAAGAAGATGAAGAGGCAATTATCAATGCTGCAGCTATGCACTTTTTTCACCGGATGCGGAACGTTGCGATGGGCCTCTTATCAAAATATCTTGCCGCAATTCTGACATGCCTGGTTAGAAATGGGTTCAAGAGCGAATAACAGGTCACCCACTACGTATTTTGGAGAACTGCTGAATCACTGTCAACAATTTTATGCGGCTTTGTGATGTTCTAGTAGGCAATAACTACGTTCCTTAGAATCGACACAAGCATGTGTCGATCGAGGAAGCGCTAGCCATGACTTTAGTTATGCTAAGTCATAGCACGCGAACTCGTGTAGTAGCTGAAAGATTCCAACATTCAACGGAAACCATCCATAGAAATGTAGCGGAAGTGCTGTTGGGGTTATGTGAATTTGCACAAAGAATTATTCGTTCAAAACAAAGTGACGAAGTGCATCCAAAAATAAGATATAGCACCAAGTATTATCCTTGGTTCAAGGTAAAACATGTCTTCTCGCATAACTTTTCATTTTACTATTTTTGGAAATAGTAAACTAATTTGCGTGAGAAAAAAATTTCTTGTGAAAAGCTATGACTATTTCAGGGGCCATAGTGAAATTTCAGGGGCAAAGATTCTAACTATTCCAACTATTTCAGTGTTACAAAGTTGAATTCCGCTGTGGAGAAAAAATAAAAAATTATTGGATTTCTTTTTCTTTGTGGAAAATCAAAAATGGAAGAGTTGGAAAGGGGTCTGTTGTGTATATTATTGACTGACAGAGACTTGAAGGAGATGCGAGAGAGAGAAAAAAGAACCCCTGCGGGGGCGGGGGAACCAAAACAAAAACAAAAAATGGAAGGCGATTGCAACGGCTTCAAGTCAAAATAGAGTCTCTTCTCAGCTTCTACCTTTCCTATTTTTATCTTTAAATAAAATTGATCGACTAGTATATACATTTTAATCAGACTCTAATCATAAAAATTTGAGAGTGGGAAAAAACTTTAGATTTTTCTTTCCAACTTTTATAGCATATAATTGCGCTGATTTTCTTTTTTTTTTTTAAGTGAAATGTTGATGTACTATTAATCTATTTTATGATTCTAGTCTATCATTAATTTATCAACCTAATATCTTTAAGCAATAATGAAGTACATATAATGAATATCTGAATTTTTTGAAGTTTAATTGAGCTAAATTTCCTGTCCCCGCTAGTGGCTATAGAAATTTTTTTTCAAAAAGTCTTTAGCAACCATACAAGTTTGTCTACAAACACAAAAAAAAAAAGAACTATTGGAATGTGGAATTATCAAGCCTAGAAAAAAAAACTTGAAAGTCAGGAATTCTGGCGTTTTATTTTGTCTATTCTCATACAGCCAATCTTTTTTTTTAATCATCTTTTTACAAAGTAGACATTGACAGTGATTAGCTAGCTTTGCAACTGATCATTAATTGTTTCGCTCACGTAAAGTGCTACGTAATATGAATAGAGTATGGATTAATACTCTATCATTAATTGTCCTCAATGCCATGGATTAATTGTTTTGTCTCCATAATATGAATGAAATGCTTGGTCTTACGTCTTCATGAATAGCTATTTAACGTTTTGATTTTATTGAAAGGGTAGTTTATCCATTAATTTATGTTTTGCACTGAGTTAGAAAAACTAATGACACTTGAAACTAATGCATGTGGTAATGTGATTGCTCGACAGCTACTGTTATGAGATTTGGACCTAAGTTTTTCTTTTACTAATTAACAATTAATCTCTTGAGATCTGCTCTCAAACTTCTAGATTGGTGAATCAAAAAGAAAGCATACTTGGCACAGTTTGTAATGGGATAAAATACTTAATTACCATCTAATATATGTTTAGCTTCGTGGACATGTGAGCATATACAAGATTTTTATCTCGGAGAAGGCACCCTGATTTTGATCACTTTAAAGGTTTTCAAGGATTAAAGCCTTTTAATTGCTAAATGCACAAGAACTTTGAGGTGTGTTTAATGCATGCAAATTGTGATTATCTAAAATGAGGTGTGTTTAATTTCTCTTAAATTTTTTTTCTCAAGTGAAAAGTTTACTATTTTCAGGGGCCAAAATTACCCAAGTGAAATTTCAGGGGCCAAGATTCCAACTATTTTCTCAAGAAATTACCATAGTGAAATTTAATACCAGGGGCCAAAATTTGAAGTAAATTCATCAAATAATCCGGATTTCTTCATCACCCATTAATTGGGGTAAAGCTATGGCTATACATGAATCATTCTTGTATCCTCCTTTTTGCAACCGCACATAAGATGCTATGTTGATTCAAGTTCCTTTTCTTAATAGTGTGCCAACTAACTTTTTGGAGTATTGTAATAATATGTGGTCTTTTAATAACTATTTTTATAACTGGCTTTGATGATGCTATGTTTTATAAATGCAGGACTGTATAGGTGCTTTGGACGGCACACACATCCCAGCTACAGTTTCGGCAGTAGAGCAGATGGCCTACACAAATAGGCATGGGACTCAAAGCGAAAACGTATTAGCTGTATGTGACCATGATATGCGGTTCATTTATTTCTATGCCGGATGGGAAGGCAGCGCACACGATGCATGGGTGCTAGAACATGCAATGAGAATGCACACGAATTTCCCATTTCCCCCCCAAGGTTATTAAATTTGGCTATTATTTATACAAACAGAAATTCCACATATATATTCGGGTTTGACTCTCTGCTTGGTATACAATTTTTGCCCTCATAATTATACTTCCCTACTGTACTAAATTTCTTTTCTTGGATGTAGGCAAGTTCTACCTCGTTGACCCTGCTTATAAGATGGTGTCGGGTTTTTTAGCACCGTTCAAGGGAGGATGTAACGTAAGAGTTCGACACGGACGTGATCGAGGCCAAGGGCCGAATGAGCTATTTAATACTCGTCACTCTCAACTTCGTAATGTAATTGAATGCTCCTTCGGTGTCCTGAAGCAATGGTTTACCTATTTAAGGGGTCCGGTTCCATATTCATATATGCAAACGCAAATCAATGTCGTTATTGCATGTTGTCCACAACACAATTTTCTTAAGGAAAATCAGCCTTCGGATGATCACTTCATGATATACAAGCAAGAGGGCATGCAATTCAAAGGTGAATGTGGAGCTCCTCCATATTCACAGATACAACCGTTGATGTCCCCACAAGAAATAGAAGAATGGAAGGGAATAAGAGAAGAAATGGCTAATCAAATGCATGCCGCGTCACGAAGGCGGAGACAGTAGGTGAATGAGAATAAAAAGATCTAATACCCACAGAGGTATTAGACGATGTGAGGGTGCATCACTTGAAACTGGGTGAGTCCTGTGGTGGAAATAAGCTATTGAATGCATGCTATTTTTAACTCTTTGTAATCAAATGGTGGTTCTTAGTACAAGTACTATGCAAGTCTTCGTATAGCTGCATAGCTCCTGTTTGAAATAAATTGTGCTCCTTCTCTTGTTTCCAATGACTTGGATTTGTAAGAACTTAAATTGGTATGTGCATATAAATTCCGTAGTTCCTGGGCAATCCTATAGCCATTTTGATCCGCATATTTGGAGACAAACTTGAATTTATGACTTTAGAATCCCACGTTAGTGCTCAGTGCTAGTCAAAGGACTAGTGGGCCTATAAACCATTTAAGGCATACAGCCTTTAACGCAGCTAAAATTTTCCTCCACAACGTTTTGCACCTTACAAGCGGCTGAAAGTTTTAACATAGGCCACGTGCATCTGAATTGGCTCCTCCAACCCGTCAAAGGTTGTCCTCATCAGCAAACTTCAACATTGACCACGCCAAGTAGGATTATTTGAGGATCCAAACATTATTTTGGTTATGTCTCCAAATTTGAGGGAAAGCCCAATATTATTGGAAATATTATTGCAAATAGCACCTATCCAAACACTTCCAATGTTATTAGTGCTTCTTCCATTATGCTGGTTCTCTCTTTACAGATGTGCTAGGAGTTGTGATTGCTGCACTTGAGAGGAAGACATAAAATAGAAACTCAAAAGAATCAAATGTTCAAAAGTTTGCCCTTCTTGATGAAGAGTGAGTATCTCATTTCTTATCTTAATCGTAAATCTGAATTAAGTTATTACCTATTTATTACTTATATTAATAATCATTACAGATCACAGACTGTAGTGTTGTCTTTATAGGATGACTTTCTTGCTAATGAAGGACAACAACTACTGTCTAACCTTCACAGCTATCCAGACATTATTGCACGGAGAATTAAAGTGAATAATTACAATGGTACTTTTTGCTTTTGTATTTTGATTTTTTTGTTGTTCACGTTCTTATAATATACCTTTCGCAGAATCAGTAGGCATAACATTAATGATTTTTCTATAGGAGTTGCATTGGGTACTTAGTTTGATTCTGTCATACTTGTTGATCCACCTATACAGGAAGCAAGAGCGCTAAAGAACTGGTATATTGTACTCCAATGACCTGTTTCTATCTCATAAAACATCAATTGCAGATGATTTTCCCTTCTTACATCCTTTCTGTATTTTTTCCTTGTACAGGGCACTCAAAAATGCTAAAATAATTGCAGATGTTCTTGATAAAAGAGATTACATGAAGTATAATCCTACAATTTCTCTCGGAGTTGATCAAAAAGCTACCTTGATTTGTAATGTTAACCCATCACAGAAGGTGTTAAAACAATTTTTCCCATTTCCCTTTACAATTTGCTGTCGCCATATTTACATTTTTTTGCTTGTGGTTATTAATATTGTAGACAACTTGGGTGAGAGCACGCTTCTACTTTGAACACATATTCCAAAAATACTAGTATATGAGTTGTAAGAATTGCTATCGAGCCACAGCAGCAGATTATCAAGTTGAATTTACCTGCAACTCGTGCAAGAAGAAGCAACCAGCTGTACCAAGGTGATAGTTCATAAGTCATCGCTGTATGATTCTTTCTGAATCCTATATAATGATAAATTCGCCAATTACTAATTCTCTCTATAGTTATTATACTTCCAGATGTCGCTTTGATGTTGATTTAGTTAATGACAGCGGAGCTATATCAGCTTCCATATTTGGAGAACTGACTGAGAAACTTTTAACATTCATCTCCCTTGAAGCAATGCAGCATTTTAATGAGGTTTTATTTTGTCCCATAACACTTGTTGACATACCTATTATAAAGTTGCTGATGTTTTTTTTGCCTCTCGTTCTCAGAATGTTGAGCTCCCTCTTGAGCTTGTTCATGAATAGCTGAAATCAAAGACTTTTCTGATTCATATATAACCAGTGCAAGCGCAGCTAGCAGACGCTAGGCAACGTTACACAGTTATATACTACTATGAAGCTGATGATAATACCAATTCAGTTCAGGTAGCAAACGAAACAAAGAATGATTTGCCATTGCTTAATGACCAGTCTACAACGCTGCAACTAATTGATGCAAGTAAGTGCACGCATACTCTGAACTTAATTTTAATTTCTTATTTAGCTATTTAGTTTTACTGCAGCTAATAGTCTTATTTTGCATTTATGTCATGTTTTGATTTCTGTTTAATAAATTCAGGAACAACACAAGAAAAGTTGTGACGCCCGAAGGAAAAAGAAAAGGGAAAATTTTTCTTATTTATTTTATTTTTCGCGTGCATTTCTCTTACTTTTAAAATGGAGATTGGTATATGTTGGATATGATTGGTTGCGGAAAATTTCAAAGTTTATGCGGAATTTCCAATTTAGGGTTTCATCCTACCCTGTTCTGTCCAAACCTGTTAGGCCATAATTGAGGCCGAATCAGCCTTTGACCAAAACATAAAAGTTGTTGGTAATTGAGTTAGCTAGCTACCTGTAAAATTTCAACTCAATCGGAGCACTGTAGCATGTGAAATGACTGAAATACCCTTGACTACCCATGAACCCTGTTTCGCGCCCAGATTTCTGTTTTCGTGGAGTTTTCCATTTTTGACTCTGAAAATACATGATTTGTGTCGCGCCCCACTTTTCGATAAATGTGAATGAATGTGTGATGTGTGGTGTGTAATGTGTGAACGTGTGCAAAGTGAAAAGTAAAGGCCATGGGACTTAGAATGCGACGATTTGGCCAAGTGAAGTTCAAAAGGGTTTTTTGTATCAAAAATGGAGTCGCCACTTGGTATAGAGTTAGGGTGTACCAAGTCACCCAAAAATGATTTTTTTTTTTTGAATAAAAAAGTAAATAAACCCTTTTTGAGAACTTTTGGGTCTACGTAACCAAAAGAGGGATCGGGGGTCACATTTGACGAAGGGGAAGGCAAGGATAAAAACCCAAGGCACCCCTTCGACCTAGCCAAGGCTAGTTGCGTGACTTAAACCAATTTTCCTAATTTTTCTACCCAAGGTATGTATCGCGTATTGGATATGTCTATATGAATGCAAAAACCTAGACCTAGGGGGATTGGGGGAAATTTCTCTTCAAAGGTTGAGTGGTGCCAATCACATTAATTGTGAAGCCCAATAATGATCCTTTTGGAGAGGTCACACCTAAACCTAAATGACGTGAAAAATGAGTGGAATGCATGCCATGTGAAAGTGTGAGTTTGTGTGAAGTGAGAAAAATGATAAAAGTAGTAAGATAAGAGTGAAGGTGTGCAAATGCAGATGAAAGTACTCGTGTGCGAGTGAAGATAAAAATGTTCGTGTGCAAATGAAGATAAAAGGGTTCGTGTGCAAGTGAAAGTGATAAAAAGGTGCATGTGTGCAAATGAGACAAAAGTGAAAGTGTAATGATAGAGTGGATTGAGAATGCATGAGCCTAGGGAATTCATGCATATTGGGTACGGGGAGACCTAAATCGTGACTTGATTTTCCCTTTGATTAGAAGGCGAAACTAGCGTGCTAAGGCTATCGAGTAGCCACACTCGCTCTTTTCCCTTATCGGAAGGGGACCCTCAAGCAAATGGACCCTACAACTATCATGATATGCAAAAGTCCTAAAATGAAGGGAAAGGGGGTTCGAGGAGCATGCCAAGTGATAAAACTAAGAAAAATGCATGATATGTGGTGAACAAGCAAATGATATGCTAATGAGGGGAAATCTCTAAGGGTCTAGCGTTGGACTAGCCCATTCTATGAATTCCGACTAGCGTTGGACTAGCGGAAACGTACATTCATCCATTCCATTCATTAATGGCTATGAAAGCAAGTAGACATGCCAAAATACTCGTAAACACATAGCACACAGCACTTAGCATGCTCGACTAGATGCCAGAGCCTAATAAAGCAATTAAACATGTAGCAACAAAACAAGCAACCAAGGGGAAGGGGAAGTGGACCAGATGCTCTCCGAGCCCTATCTATTACAAGCCAAGAGGTGTACACATACCCCATAAAAGCATAAAGGGAAAGGGGAAATGGACAAGATGCTCTTCGAGCCCTATCTATTACAAGCCAAGAGGTGTACACATACCCCATAAAACTTAAATAAAAGTAAAGCAAGTAAATGCACGCAAGGAGGTAAGGAAAGCGGAGTAGGCATGCATATTCACATAACACGTAGGAGCACGTAGGGTCAAATGAAGTGCAAATAAAGGGGTAGAATGTACCTCCCTTGAATCGACGCCCTAATGTAGTGAAGTTACTAATTTACCCTCCAAAATAATAAAAAGGTCAAGGTACCATTTAAATTATCAAATAAATCAGAGAAAATGGAAACAAACGTCAAATAAAAATTAAAGAGGTCCAAAGGGCCAATTTATTACTATTATAGACACTAAAGGACTAAAGCATAAAATAAAATTAAGAATCTAAGGTGAAACTTACCAAATCAAACTAGAAAATTCGCAAAAAAGGTAAATGAGGAGCAAGTTACTAGTATCTAAGCAACAAAATGCCAAAAAATCCAAGAAAAACCAAATTAACTACAAGTCTAGGAAAAAGAAATTATTAGACCCTTCAAATTCATTCTACAACTCTTTAGGTATCTACCCAAAATAAATCAAGATGAATTAAAGAGGGAATGGCATGTTAGGAGGATAAAATTAATTAAGTTTTCCAATTAATTGGGCCATGGATGCATTAGATGGAAGCCAAAGGGTTGGAGTGCAATTTTTGAAAGCCATTTTACATGCAAGTTTCATGCAACCACGTAAAGAATGCTTCTGCAAACATTTGCTTAGGCTTTGAAGCCTTTACACTTTGCATGACAGATTTTCTAAGAAAACGAGGCAAAACTTTCAAACCAAATCCAACTTCAAGTTCCTACCAAATTTATTATGCATGCAAGAGCCAAAACGAAGATGATTTCTATGCAAAATTGGTACAAAACCATTCCAGCAACAAAACGAAGCTTGCTGCAATTTTCTTTTCCAGCCACAGCTTATCATGCAAACCAGATTTCTGGCCCAAATACAATGCTTTGATTAGATATTCTTCATCTCAACATCGCAGCCTCAGAACTGAGCAACAAAACTTCATGATAATCACAAACCAAAGACCAAAAATTTGAGAAGATATCATACCAGAAATCTGAAAGTAAGTGCAGAAATGGTCTCGGTAGCCTGTTTGTTTGCTTTTCAGCAAGGTGTTCGATCATGGTTCTAGTATTTTAGACCCTAAACATGCAAACTCAACACCCAACCCCCTATTTCCATTCCCTCAAAACAGATTAAACATGCAACTTAGGTGGAAAGACTTGATGTGCAGCTACGGAAGAGAAGACAGAACAGAAAATTCAATTCCTTTTGTTGTTTGCTGCGGAATTTTCTGCAGCTATGAGCTCATGTAGATTAAAGGCAGAAACATTGCTTTGGACTCCCCATTCATCTACCAAATGCATGCACATTTCCCAAACATCAATCTCAGTAGTGAGGAAACAAAAGAAAAATAGCAAAGAAAGCATCAACGTCCACTTAAAATCTTGAACCAAAACATTCGTGGACATATCAACTCTCGGGTCATGAAGCAAAGACAGCATTAGACATTCACACAGGGTGTTCTGAGGCAACATTTGACAACCGTGGAGGCTTATACGTAAATATCAACCAAATAGGGAACAAATCATAAGCTTCAAACAAACCTACGTCTGACCGAGCCAAAGAAGGAAACAGAATTTCTGCAATTCATTGCCCAGGAACATTTCCAATCAGATTTTGTAAACATGCGAGACCTTATAATCATTTTCACTTTGTAATCGCACATTCAACAACAACGAAACAACGGGAAACCAGAAAAACAGATGGCTAAACGAAGAGAGTAAACATCGATAAGCAATGAAAGCTTCGGTTCCACAGATTCCTTCTTGTATATATATGGAATTGAACAAGGGGCTGGAGAGTTACCTTTTTCTGCTTTAAAGATTCGAGATGGTGGGGGAAATCCCCAGGCAGGATGAGCGAACCTCAACAAAAATCGAAAAATCCCAAGTTGCAGCGTTTTAGTATGCCGACGAAACCGACGTAGCAGAGGTGAGATTGCTCCTTTGCGGCCAAATTCGGCGACCCTCCGGCTGTTCTTCCTTCAAGACATCTGAACAAAAATCCCTCCTTTCACTTTGTAGGTTGACCAGAAGTTCACGGCTTCACCAATGGAGCTAAATCGGGGCAGAGAATCCTTGCGAAAGCAGGCTGAAAAATCAGCCTGTTTGTGGGTTTTGCATAGGAAGAAAATTCTGCACTTTCCTTCGTGGTTTCTTGTCTAAAGCTCCTTCTTCCTCCCCAGAGCCCAGCCGCTGTTCTCACCTCCCCTTCCAGCCGTCCCTCTCTGTCTTCCTCACGCTGCTCTCCTCTCTTGTTTTCTAGCTTTTTTAGAATCCCCCCGTCAATATCTTCTCGCTGGTCTGTTTCTCTCCCCGTTAGCCACCCCCCACGAACAAGCTCCCTCTCTTTCAGTCTTTCTTTCACTCTTTCTCTCCCAACACCCTAGCCGTTAGCTTTCCCTTTCCTTTTCTGGTTCCTTCCTCAGCCCCAAGACTCCATCTTGCTCAGCTTTTCTCTCCTCCAACCCGTCACTCTTAGCTCCCCCTAGCTCTGCAGTTTTTCTTTTTCGTTAGCTCTCCTGAAGCCCCCCCCTCTGCGGCTACTGTTTTCATTCCTTTTTTACCCAGTTAACCAACCCCAAAACCCTATGTTCAATGGTCAGCAATCATCCCGTCCAGCCCTCTTTTTTCTTGGTCATTTGATCAGCCTCCCTTTGTCCTTTGCACGCTGCAACAAAAATGCAGCGTGCAAGCCGCGACATCTTTTTTCTTTTTTTCTTTTTTTCTTTTTTTTTAACTTTACAACTAATTAATCAAAAATGATAAAATGAAATATAAATAATAATAATAACAGAGTTACACAAACCAGGTAATAATAATAATAACAAAACAAGAATAATTTTAAACAAAAAACTAAACAAAAATGGCCATTTTTAAATTTTCCTATTTTCCATTTTTCATCATTTTCTTTTTCCTCAAAATAACTTAATAAAAATAACTAAAGTGCCCAAAGATTGAATAAACGTATTTTTGTGAACAAATTTTCCTTTTTCCCTTTTTCTCTTTTTTTTCATTTTTCCAATCCAACTAAAGCCTATTTTTTGAATTTTTCTTTTCAAGAAAGAATTGAATAAAAACAAAATGACTACAACATATTTTTGATGTTTTCCTTTTCTTTTTTTTAACAACTCTACGCTAATTTTTAACTTAAAAGCTAAAACTAAAAATTAAAAATAAACAACGAATGCAAGCAATCTAAAATGAAAATCATGAAATAGATGCCACATAAAATTATTCAAAATTTGGTGTCTACAGTTTGCCCCTCTTTGTCTGAGTTTTGAAAAAACTTGAGACAAAGAAGTAGACACCAAATACTTACCTGTGTTATTCGGCTGCGAAAGATTCCAACAAACAGGAATTCTAATACGGGACTGACCCGAACATGAAAAATAATACGGGACTTACCCGAACAGAAATTTAAAACGGGACTGACCCGAACAGGAATTTTGAAATCGGGACTGACCCGAACAGGAATTTAAAATTGGGATAGACCTACGGGATAGACCCGGACAGAAATGTAAAATTGGGATTGACTAGAGATAGAAAATTCAAATCATGGGACTGGCCCGAACAGGCTTTAATCACGGGACTGACCCGAATAAGCTTTGAATTGTGGGACTGACCCGAAAATGCTCTTGATCGTGGGACTGACCCGAATGAGCTTTTGATCATGGGACTGACCCGAAAATACTTTTGATCGTGGGACTGACCCGAATAAGATTTTAATCGCGGGACTGACCCGAACAGGCTTTGAATCGCGGGACTGACCCGAAAATGCTCTTGATCGTGGGACTGACCCGAAAATGCTTTTGATCATGGGACTGACCCGAAAATGCTTTTTGGTCGTGGGACTGACCCGAAAATGCTTTTGATCGTGGGACTGACCCGAAAATGCTTTTGACCGTGGGGCTGACCCGAATAAGCTTCTGATCGTGGGACCGACCCGAAAATGCTTTTGATCGTGGGACTGACCCGAAAATGCTTTTGACCGTGGGGCTGACCCGAATAAGCTTTTGATCGTGGGACTGACCCGAAAATGCTTTTGACCGTGGGGCTGACCCGAATAAGCTTCTGATCATGGGACTGACCCGAAAATGCTTTTGATCATGGGACTGACCCGAGAAATGCTTTTTGATCATGGGACTGACCCGAAATGCTTTTGATCATGGGACTTTTTTAATCACGGGACTGACCCGAAAATGCTTTTGATCATGGGACTGACCCGAAAATGATTTTAATCACGGGACTGACCCGAAAAGACTGTGAATCGCGGGACTGACCCGCGACTAGTGGCGATGCAAAATGAGATGCGCACTAGTGGGACTGACTCACAACTAGTGGCAGAGTAAAATAACAAAATGCCTTGACAATCGGTCAGTGGGATTAAACCCGAGCCTGCCGTGATAAAATTTGTGTTGATTTTTGATTGATGATTTTCTTTTTGCTTTTCTTTTTGACTTTTGAAAATCTTTCCAAAAAATTAATTTGCCCCAGTATGATGAATTTTTGCAATGTGAGTCCAGAGTCGATTCTGTATCGCCATGCTGTTGCATTTTGATGAAATTTGCTTGCGACATTTTCAATCTGCCTTTGTTCACCAGAGGACTCCTTCCAACATCGATTCCAGTGCGAGGTGTGATTGTTTTCATCTGTGCATGCGGTTTTTCTGCAAAAGAGAAAAGAAAACAAAGAAATTGCCACCATCATTTGATCCGTTTGCCTTTTGAGAAATCGTGTAAACATGAGTCTTTCGATGCCTTTATCAACTTTTGTTGCGGCAGCCGACTGAGTTGGATTTTTCACCCTAAGGCTTTTCCGATTTACAAACTGATCCGGTATGTGCTTTGCCATATTGTGATGTCTGTGTAACTGAATTTGTTGAACCTTAACCTTTTTCAGGAGATGACTGAACCCAAGTATGCTTCGAATAAACCACGGGGATTGTTATTCACCAAAATTCAAAGATAAAGAATGAAGTATGCAAGAAAATTCACATGTCATACAAGAATGCTCACATAACCATTTGTGCTTAAATTCTACAAAAATGCCATGAATGCAAGTAATTTGGTAAAAATGAATTTCCTAAGAATGTAATTTGCCAAAAAATGCCTTTCAAAATGACCCAGTTTTGGCCCCAGGACGCGTATTCGAATCTCTGAATATCCTTGTTCTGGAATTCAATATTGACAGAGGTATGACAAAAATGAGGAGAAGTCCAAATGGACCAAACCACCAGTTGTTCCTCCTTGTGCTTGATCGTTGCAAAATCCTACCTTGGCGCCCTTTCGGGTTTTCACCAAGGTTGCCCCCACTCCTTTTCTTTTCTTTTGTTTTTGTTTTTATTTCCCTCTTTTCCCTTTTTTTCCCTTTTCTTTTGAGGTGTCCTTTCGGGTTTTCACCTAAGGAACAATAGAAAAACTCAACCATAATCGACTCAGGGGTATGAACTGAAGATTGCTGACATCAGTGAAATGCGCTTCCCTTGTAAGATTAGGCGAAGGCATTATGGACATCACTTGCCAGTTGATTAGCAAATTTCCCAATAGAAAATACGACAAAAGACGAAAGCCAGGACTTTGGGCTTTTGCAATGAAGTCAGGTGGGGTGTTTCAAGAAAAGTTGAGGCTTGAAAGCAAATTTGATGAGAGGGGTGTAAAATAGCCTGAAATTGCATCATTTTGAAATTATTTCCAATTTTGAACGAAACTGAGGAAAATTTCTGCCCCAGCTTGATTGGATTTTTCTCTTCGTGCTTTTCATTGCACTTTTCACTTTTGCATTTTTCTTCAAAAACTAAATTTGCCCCAGTGTGGTGTTTTTCCCCTTTTCTCTTTTTTCTTCTTTTTCAAAAATAAATTTGCCCCAGTGTGGGGTTTTTCTTTCCTTTCTGATCATTTTCAAAATGAACTTGCCCCAGTGTGGGGTTTGCAGCTCTCAGGGGTTGCCAAACGAAAATTATTGTTCCGATAGCTCAAAGGGGATGACTAGGGATGAAATGTTTTGATTGGAAAGGAAGATGGCCTGACTTGTGCCTCGTCCCTTGCGCGATTTCCAAAAAGAAATTTGCATAATCAAATAAAGAACTTCTTACACATGTCTGAGTTGATAGGTCGAGGGAATGTCTGTCCTTCCATCTCTACCTTTGAACACCCAATAAGCTTTGTCAATTTGAAACAAATTTGCCTTCGACTTCGTCTTTCATCGCTTTAGCACTTTGCTTCCTTTTCAGAAGATCGGTGGCGGACATAGGTCATGCTTTATGACATTCAGCTATTTTTTATCAATTAGAATCAATCAGTGGTAACCCTACTCTAACCAATCAGCTTCGAGCTTGGCAGGGGAGGAATTTTTATCAATGAAGGGATTTTTAATGAAGGGATTTTGGCCTTTTCCATGAAGGTTTTTCCCAGGAATGGATTTTTAATGGAGGGATTTCAATGAAGCAAGTTTTATAAGGGATTTTCAATGAAGGTTTTTCAAGGGAGGGAGTTTTAATGCAGGGATTTTGAAATGAAGGGATTTTCAATGTGCGGCTTCATCGAATTCCAGAACAGTGATATTCAGAGGGTCAAATAATTTCAACTTTGGCCATCTTAAAAGAATTTAAAAGAATCAAGACAATAATCAAATCAAACAAATTATGCATTTCATGCAACTCCAAATCAAAGTGGAAACAAGATAAACTCAATTGCAAAAGATGCCTTCATTAAACTATTCACATATGTAAAAAACAGTTTTTTGTGAAATTTAGTAAATAACAACCCCTAGGTTTACCAAAATTCCCTTCGAGAGGGAAAATACTCGGCCATCCAAATTGTGCAAAACTCCTTCAGGATTTTTCAAATTTCGTCGTTGGAAGTGGATGCCTCGAAGGTGTCCTGGTGTTCAGGAAAAGAATTCGTACTTATGATCGGCCCTTGTTCACCTCCTTTCCTTAGCACTATTTCTCCTGCCTCGATCATGTCTTGGACTTTGTGCTTAAGTGCCCTGCAATCGGCGGTTGAGTGGCCAGGTACTCCCGAATGATAGGCACAAATAGCATGTGGATTGTACCCAACAGGCATGCCATGAAGGTAAGTTGGAGGGGGAATCACGCCTATTTTGTTGGCAACCCTCAATTGCTCATACATTTGGTCCAAAAGCCTGCCTAGGTTGGTGAAGGTTCGGGTACGGCTTTGATTGTAAGTTTCAGTGGGTCGGGGATAGTTGTAGGTGGGTCTATTTGGTGGGGGAAATCTTCGGTGGTAAGGAGGCCGAGGACGAGCTTGTTGAAAGCTTGGTTGAAATATTTGGAAAGGGGTTGTATGCGGGTTGGCATAATTTGGGCGAGGTCGAGGATGAGTGATATTGGTGTGGTAAACAGGACGAGGATTTGAGTAGTAGGGGTAAGGGTTTGAGTAGGTAGGGTATTGTTGAGGTCTGGGTCTTGGGACAGGGTTTTGACTCCAGGTGAAGGTAGTTTCCCCCTCTTGCTTTTGGAATTGCGGGTTCTTCCCACTAGTCCCCTGACCTTGCAAAGCATCCAACTGTGACTTGAGGGTAGAGACATTAACAATCTTCCCAGCTTTCACGAAGTCATCGTACTCCCCAAGTTTATTAACAATAGCAGCGAACGAGCATCCAGTCATGCGAAAAATTTCTTCGAAATATGGAGGATCATGTGCCTTAATGAAAGTGCGTATGATTTCGTCCTCAGTCATCGGTGGCTCGACTTTGGCAGCTATTTTCCTCCATCTCTTGGCATAGGTCTTGTGATCCTCGGATGGTTTTCTTTTTGTTCCTTCCAACGTGGTTCGTGTCGGAGCCAGCTCGCAGTTATACTCATATTGCCTTACAAAAGCATTGGACAAATCCAGCCAGGTCTTTGCTTCTTCGGGTTTCAGCTTGGAATACCAGTCGAGTGCATCCCCCTCCAGACTTTCTGGGAATAGCCTCAAAGGCAGATTTTCATCATCTGTTGGCCTACCCAACTTGTTGGCGAACAATCGGAGGTGTGTCTTGGGATTGCCCGTTCCATCATATTTGCTGAATTTCGGGGTTTTGAATCCCTCAGGCAATTGAACATTTGGAAAAAAGCAAAGCTCATCGTAATCCAGGACTCCTTGCTTGTTCACCCCCTGACTCTTCCTTATAAATTCATCAAAACGATCAAGGCGCTTAAGCAGCTTCATATCAACGGGAGCAGAAGATTCCCCCATTTCTGGCTTGGTTTGAAAAATATGGTCTGGTAGGAATGGCTCGGCAACCGGGTGATAAAAGGTATGTGGCTCAAGTGGTATATTTGAAGTGATTTGGGGTGGTGGACCTCGCGTGTGAGTAAGAAAAAATGAAGGATGAGGAGGGTAAGTGTATGGCAAATGTATGGTAGGATAGGTGAAAGTTTCTTCAGGTGCAATAGGGAATGATGGAGTAATAGTGGCGTGGGCCGGAGGTAGGACAAATGGCTCTTGCTCAGGCTGTCTGGCGGGTACAGGTTCCGGTGGAACTCCGCTGCTAATTAGCTCATCATCCAATTTCCTTTGAGCGACCATCTCAGACGCCATCTCTCCGAACTTGGTAAGCATCTCAGTCAACTGAATCCCCAAACTTGCAGTCTCGGGTTGAGCGGTAGTAGCAGACCTATCTGCCTGTTCTGGTTGTGAACTCATGTTTACACGATTCCTTTGGACTTGACTACGGGATCGTGTTATGATGGGGCTTCGACGAGAAGCTATGTTTAAATACTACCTGAAAATTTTGAAAGAATGCCTTTAGATTCAACCCTTGCTTAATTATTTAAAAGAAAATAAAGAAAAGGAAAAGAAAAAGGCAAGAGTTAGTAACTATCCAAAAAATTCGGATGCATGTCCTATTGGGGAGCCCTTTTTATGCCAAGGGTAGGCCTAGCATGAAAATGCGATCCTCTAGGGTAAGCACTATACCATACCTGACGGATCTGATCAACTCATTGAGTGAAAAATAATTTGAAAAATTTGGCCATTGGAGTGACGAGAGATTTGTCAAAATGAGGACAACGTCCGAATAGATGGATCACTTTTGATCGGTACAAGATTTTGCAAAAACGCACGGGTTTGACCTTGACGAACTTCCTATCAAAAAGATTGGAATTCGTTGATAAAATTTCTCAGTGAATTACGGGTCAAAACCCTAATTGACCAAGTGATTGGATGCAATGGACGGTTTTTTCAAAATTGACTAGATTTCCCAATTTGGAATTTGACAATGAAACCCTAATAGGGCAAATGGGTTGAATGAAATTGACAATTTATTTAAAATCGACCAAATTACCCTAAAAAGGGAAACAGGTCAAATGAATTGAATGAAATTTATCCCAAATTAATCAGATCACCCTAAAAAGGGTAAATTGATCAAACAGATTGAACGAAACTTGATTTATTCAAAATCGGCTCAGTTGCCCTAAAAAATGGGTAAATTGGTCAAATGAATGAAATTGAATTAGGGATTTATTCAAAAATCGGCCGAATGACCCTAAAAAGGGTAAATTGGTCAAAAGACCCTAAAAAGGGTAATTTGGTCAAATGAGTTGACGATTCATTCAAAATCGACCGGATGACCCTAAGAAGGGTAAATTGGTCAAATGAATTAATGATTTATTCAAAATCGACCGGATGACCCTAAGAAGGGTAAATTGGTCAAAAGACCCTAAAAAAGGGTAATTTGGTCAAATGAATTGACGATTCATTCAAAATCGACCGGATGACCCTAAGAAGGGTAAATTGGTCAAATGAATTAATGATTTATTCAAAATCGACCGGATGACCCTAAGAAGGGTAAATTGGTTAAGTGAATTGACGATTTATTGAATGAATTGGCAAAATGGATTGGTTGAATTGTCCGGCCATTAGTGATTTCGAAATGATTGAGGTGCATTAGTCTATGACCTTCTAAAAATCAAATTTTGGCCTCAATTCCTTTATCGTCTCAATAGCAGGAATCATTTGTAAATTTCTTCAAATTAATGTCCTTTACGCAAGGGATTTTTACCAATTTTTGATAAAATGGCCAAAAAGTGATTATTAGATGCTCATATTCCAAGGATCACTCTATGAAAATGATCGGATCCTACCTTACCTTGTGCACTATCCCTTTGGATGGTACAAAAATGTAAACGTGCAAGTCTCACTGGATTAAGTATCCGAGACACAATGTGGTTTATTCCTAAACACGGGATTCCCTATGTGGCATTCCCTTTCTAAGGTTTATGCATGATGCCATTTATTAAAGCAGTAAAACATGCAATTTAAAATGAAATCATGACATAAAAGGACCTTTTATACGCCAAGGTAGGCTTAGAATGCCATGCAATTATTAATCTATGAATGCAATACCAAAAATCTTTAAACGTGCAATAACCTATCTACGAGGGTAGGTTCTAAAAGAAGGTCATGCCAGACCTCTTATTTGCTAGGGTTTGTGAATGCAATGGGGACACAAAATCAAGAAAAGTTAGTTCACATAACACATTGTAATAACAAGATAAAGCAATCAAAGAAATAAAGCAGTAAAAAGGAAAAAGGGGTTGGACCCCTCCCCTCGTGAATAGTGTCCCTAGCTTAGGAGAAGGCCGACTCTACCCTAGGCAAGCTATCATGGATGCATGAGGTTGGGGTTCGCTAATGCATCTAGACTCGATAAGCTCAGGTCCCCGAGCCTTCAGACTTAGAAACCAAGGGTCATCAATCCCAAGGTTCTTTGTCGGTGGCTCGAGCGATTCCCCAGACATTGCTACGCACACGTCGTGTCACGGCCACATGTCTGAGTGAATCTATCAAAAATCCTCAATCTTCGACTAAAAGCTAAAGGTTATCAACCCAAAGCTTAAAGCGGAAGATTGAGTGACCCCTCGGATCGTGCTACGCACACGTCGTGTCGCGGTCACACGTCCAAGTGAGTCGCCTAAAATCCTAATAGGGTGGAGTGGCGTGACAAGCCACTAAAAGAAAAATAAAGGAGGGTGAAAAATTAAAGCGTATGCACGTATGCTAGTGCTCGTTTGGAGAGGAGGGATCAAGAACCAACGCGAGGCTCTAGGATATGTCCCCCCACCCAAATGCAATGCAAGCGCGAGACAACAAGTAAACATTCATTCAAACATACATTCGTGAGTCGAGGGATTGGTTTGATTACGTACATAAGACAAAAGGTCCTAAAAATGAAAAATGCAATCCTAATATCCAAATGCTATGCATAAAAAGGGTAGAAAAAGGAAACAAATGGTTAAGTCAAAGTGCTTGGACCCACTTAGGAAATCCCCAGTGGAGTCGCCAACTGTCGCGCCCCACTTTTCGATAAATGTGAATGAATGTGTGATGTGTGGTGTGTAATGTGTGAACGTGTGCAAAGTGAAAAGTAAAGGCCATGGGACTTAGAATGCGACGATTTGGCCAAGTGAAGTTCAAAAGGGTTTTTTGTATCAAAAATGGAGTCGCCACTTGGTATAGAGTTAGGGTGTACCAAGTCACCCAAAAATGATTTTTGTTTTTTGAATAAAAAAGTAAATAAACCCTTTTTGAGAACTTTTGGGTCTACGTAACCAAAAGAGGGATCGGGGGTCACATTTGACGAAGGGGAAGGCAAGGATAAAAACCCAAGGCACCCCTTCGACCTAGCCAAGGCTAGTTGCGTGACTTAAACCAATTTTCCTAATTTTTCTACCCAAGGTATGTATCGCGTATTGGATATGTCTATATGAATGCAAAAACCTAGACCTAGGGGGATTGGGGGAAATTTCTCTTCAAAGGTTGAGTGGTGCCAATCACATTAATTGTGAAGCCCAATAATGATCCTTTTGGAGAGGTCACACCTAAACCTAAATGACGTGAAAAATGAGTGGAATGCATGCCATGTGAAAGTGTGAGTTTGTGTGAAGTGAGAAAAATGATAAAAGTAGTAAGATAAGAGTGAAGGTGTGCAAATGCAGATGAAAGTACTCGTGTGCGAGTGAAGATAAAAATGTTCGTGTGCAAATGAAGATAAAAGGGTTCGTGTGCAAGTGAAAGTGATAAAAAGGTGCATGTGTGCAAATGAGACAAAAGTGAAAGTGTAATGATAGAGTGGATTGAGAATGCATGAGCCTAGGGAATTCATGCATATTGGGTACGGGGAGACCTAAATCGTGACTTGATTTTCCCTTTGATTAGAAGGCGAAACTAGCGTGCTAAGGCTATCGAGTAGCCACACTCGCTCTTTTCCCTTATCGGAAGGGGACCCTCAAGCAAATGGACCCTACAACTATCATGATATGCAAAAGTCCTAAAATGAAGGGAAAGGGGGTTCGAGGAGCATGCCAAGTGATAAAACTAAGAAAAATGCATGATATGTGGTGAACAAGCAAATGATATGCTAATGAGGGGAAATCTCTAAGGGTCTAGCGTTGGACTAGCCCATTCTATGAATTCCGACTAGCGTTGGACTAGCGGAAACGTACATTCATCCATTCCATTCATTAATGGCTATGAAAGCAAGTAGACATGCCAAAATACTCGTAAACACATAGCACACAGCACTTAGCATGCTCGACTAGATGCCAGAGCCTAATAAAGCAATTAAACATGTAGCAACAAAACAAGCAACCAAGGGGAAGGGGAAGTGGACCAGATGCTCTCCGAGCCCTATCTATTACAAGCCAAGAGGTGTACACATACCCCATAAAAGCATAAAGGGAAAGGGGAAATGGACAAGATGCTCTTCGAGCCCTATCTATTACAAGCCAAGAGGTGTACACATACCCCATAAAACTTAAATAAAAGTAAAGCAAGTAAATGCACGCAAGGAGGTAAGGAAAGCGGAGTAGGCATGCATATTCACATAACACGTAGGAGCACGTAGGGTCAAATGAAGTGCAAATAAAGGGGTAGAATGTACCTCCCTTGAATCGACGCCCTAATGTAGTGAAGTTACTAATTTACCCTCCAAAATAATAAAAAGGTCAAGGTACCATTTAAATTATCAAATAAATCAGAGAAAATGGAAACAAACGTCAAATAAAAATTAAAGAGGTCCAAAGGGCCAATTTATTACTATTATAGACACTAAAGGACTAAAGCATAAAATAAAATTAAGAATCTAAGGTGAAACTTACCAAATCAAACTAGAAAATTCGCAAAAAAGGTAAATGGGGAGCAAGTTACTAGTATCTAAGCAACAAAATGCCAAAAAAAAAATCCAAGAAAAACCAAATTAACTACAAGTCTAGGAAAAAGAAATTATTAGACCCTTCAAATTCATTCTACAACTCTTTAGGTATCTACCCAAAATAAATCAAGATGAATTAAAGAGGGAATGGCATGTTAGGAGGATAAAATTAATTAAGTTTTCCAATTAATTGGGCCATGGATGCATTAGATGGAAGCCAAAGGGTTGGAGTGCAATTTTTGAAAGCCATTTTACATGCAAGTTTCATGCAACCACGTAAAGAATGCTTCTGCAAACATTTGCTTAGGCTTTGAAGCCTTTACACTTTGCATGATAGATTTTCTAAGAAAACGAGGCAAAACTTTCAAACCAAATCCAACTTCAAGTTCCTACCAAATTTATTATGCATGCAAGAGCCAAAACGAAGATGATTTCTATGCAAAATTGGTACAAAACCATTCCAGCAACAAAACGAAGCTTGCTGCAATTTTCTTTTCCAGCCACAGCTTATCATGCAAACCAGATTTCTGGCCCAAATACAATGCTTTGATTAGATATTCTTCATCTCAACATCGCAGCCTCAGAACTGAGCAACAAAACTTCATGATAATCACAAACCAAAGACCAAAAATTTGAGAAGATATCATACCAGAAATCTGAAAGTAAGTGCAGAAATGGTCTCGGTAGCCTGTTTGTTTGCTTTTCAGCAAGGTGTTCGATCATGGTTCTAGTATTTTAGACCCTAAACATGCAAACTCAACACCCAACCCCCTATTTCCATTCCCTCAAAACAGATTAAACATGCAACTTAGGTGGAAAGACTTGATGTGCAGCTACGGAAGAGAAGACAGAACAGAAAATTCAATTCCTTTTGTTGTTTGCTGCGGAATTTTCTGCAGCTATGAGCTCATGTAGATTAAAGGCAGAAACATTGCTTTGGACTCCCCATTCATCTACCAAATGCATGCACATTTCCCAAACATCAATCTCAGTAGTGAGGAAACAAAAGAAAAATAGCAAAGAAAGCATCAACGTCCACTTAAAATTTTGAACCAAAACATTCGTGGACATATCAACTCTCGGGTCATGAAGCAAAGACAACATTAGACATTCACACAGGGTGTTCTGAGGCAACATTTGACAACCGTGGAGGCTTATACGTAAATATCAACCAAATAGGGAACAAATCATAAGCTTCAAACAAACCTACGTCTGACCGAGCCAAAGAAGGAAACAGAATTTCTGCAATTCATTGCCCAGGAACATTTCCAATCAGATTTTGTAAACATGCGAGACCTTATAATCATTTTCACTTTGTAATCGCACATTCAACAACAACGAAACAACGGGAAACCAGAAAAACAGATGGCTAAACGAAGAGAGTAAACATCGATAAGCAATGAAAGCTTCGGTTCCACAGATTCCTTCTTGTATATATATGGAATTGAACAAGGGGCTGGAGAGTTACCTTTTTCTGCTTTAAAGATTCGAGATGGTGGGGGAAATCCCCAGGCAGGATGAGCGAACCTCAACAAAAATCGAAAAATCCCAAGTTGCAGCGTTTTAGTATGCCGACGAAACCGACGTAGCAGAGGTGAGATTGCTCCTTTGCGGCCAAATTCGGCGACCCTCCGGCTGTTCTTCCTTCAAGACATCTGAACAAAAATCCCTCCTTTCACTTTGTAGGTTGACCAGAAGTTCACGGCTTCACCAATGGAGCTAAATCGGGGCAGAGAATCCTTGCGAAAGCAGGCTGAAAAATCAGCCTGTTTGTGGGTTTTGCATAGGAAGAAAATTCTGCACTTTCCTTCGTGGTTTCTTGTCTAAAGCTCCTTCTTCCTCCCCAGAGCCCAGCCGCTGTTCTCACCTCCCCTTCCAGCCGTCCCTCTCTGTCTTCCTCACGCTGCTCTCCTCTCTTGTTTTCTAGCTTTTTTAGAATCCCCCCGTCAATATCTTCTCGCTGGTCTGTTTCTCTCCCCGTTAGCCACCCCCCACGAACAAGCTCCCTCTCTTTCAGTCTTTCTTTCACTCTTTCTCTCCCAACACCCTAGCCGTTAGCTTTCCCTTTCCTTTTCTGGTTCCTTCCTCAGCCCCAAGACTCCATCTTGCTCAGCTTTTCTCTCCTCCAACCCGTCACTCTTAGCTCCCCCTAGCTCTGCAGTTTTTCTTTTTCGTTAGCTCTCCTGAAGCCCCCCCCTCTGCGGCTACTGTTTTCATTCCTTTTTTACCCAGTTAACCAACCCCAAAACCCTATGTTCAATGGTCAGCAATCATCCCGTCCAGCCCTCTTTTTTCTTGGTCATTTGATCAGCCTCCCTTTGTCCTTTGCACGCTGCAACAAAAATGCAGCGTGCAAGCCGCGACATCTTTTTTCTTTTTTTCTTTTTTTCTTTTTTTTTAACTTTACAACTAATTAATCAAAAATGATAAAATGAAATATAAATAATAATAATAACAGAGTTACACAAACCAGGTAATAATAATAATAACAAAACAAGAATAATTTTAAACAAAAAACTAAACAAAAATGGCCATTTTTAAATTTTCCTATTTTCCATTTTTCATCATTTTCTTTTTCCTCAAAATAACTTAATAAAAATAACTAAAGTGCCCAAAGATTGAATAAACGTATTTTTGTGAACAAATTTTCCTTTTTCCCTTTTTCTCTTTTTTTTCATTTTTCCAATCCAACTAAAGCCTATTTTTTGAATTTTTCTTTTCAAGAAAGAATTGAATAAAAACAAAATGACTACAACATATTTTTGATGTTTTCCTTTTCTTTTTTTTAACAACTCTACGCTAATTTTTAACTTAAAAGCTAAAACTAAAAATTAAAAATAAACAACGAATGCAAGCAATCTAAAATGAAAATCATGAAATAGATGCCACATAAAATTATTCAAAATTTGGTGTCTACAATTTGGCTTTGGAGGTTTTCATAAGAAATGTAGGGTTATGTCTTGGCTTCGAAACGCCATAAGATTCGTTGCAATTTGATAAGTGTAGTTTCAGTTATGGATATTGTGCCGAAAGGTGTATTTGATAGTCTATGATGTGTATGTAGTTGATTTGAGATGAATTGGTGTTGCTTGTCGGAGGGAAAAGTAAGGAAATTAAGGGGATATGCTGTCCGATCTTTGAAAGCATTTGATTGCTTTGAGTTTGAGTTAAAGGGCTTGGATTTGAGCAAGGCAACGATATATGATGGATGGTTCCTGAGCCGTGGTTGGTGAGTGACCCAAACTATTTCCAAAGCTCCTTATGAACTGTTTCTTGCATTATTTACTCGATTGTATATCATGTGTGCTTGCATGTGAATTCATGACATGATTTGGCTCCAATGAGTTCTTGGGAAGTTTTGTACTGAACACCAACGTCTCTACCACTGTTTACTTGGAGCAAATGGCTCCCTATCACTGTTTCACTGTTACTGGATCAATTTGAGCGTTGGATGTTTGGGTACAATGGTTTCACTGGCTCACAAGAGCAATAAACGTATATTTGATTTTTGATTCATGACATCATTGAAATGAACTATTGAGAAACTGATTTGATGACTGCTTTTACTGGTTACTCGCTGAGTTTCTAGCTCACCCCAAAACGTTTTATTTCCCCTCCACAGGGCTCGAGGCGAAAGAAGCGCTTGTATCACGTTATTCGTGTGACTGGATGGTTTATATCTTGTATAGTTTAGATTTGGACTCATTTGTGTAATAGTTGGGCTAGTGTGATTGTTTGGACTCAAAAGTGGATGTATGTGTACGTTCCACGCTTAGAATTAATTTCTGCTTCGCTTATGAGATGTTAATTTGAGGAACATTTGATGTATATTTGAGATGTATATTGTATTTGAATTGAGGATTGGAGTAAGTGAGTGAGTCCCGACGAGAGCTGGGCAGGCGGTCCGCCGAACCCTTTGGTTCGCCTTAAGGGGAGGTGGGGCTGTCACAAAAGTCCACAAGAATAGATACATGTTAACTTTTTTATGTTGTGATCTTTTTCCCCCCAAGTATCTTTGCAGATCACCTCTAATTCAATTTTGAAGTCATATTCTGTTTATTGGTTTTCACAAAGTAGCTATAAGTATTATTTCTTACTTTTCCCTTTTATCTTTGCTATTGCCTTCTTAACACAGATGGTTATGCATTGAAGTTGTATATGGTACTGGGAAATCCTATTTGAATTGTGCTTGAAATAGATATCCTTTGTCATTACTTTTCCATTGCAGTAGTTGTGACTTTCTATTTAGAGTATGCATAGAATGGTGTAGTTGCATTTAGAAGTGTGGTTAGCACTTACTGTTAAAATGACTTATGTATATCTGAGTTTTGCAGCAGAAACAAAAATTTTTATGCTGTAATTTCCTTCAGTGCAATATTGAATTTTTTGTTGAGCTTACTGTGTCTGGTGTTTCAAGTTCCAAAAAGTCCTTGCTCCCAAATTACATTTGTTCAGTGCAAGAAATTCTCTTACACAGTAAACAAAAAGTAACTGCCACAACCGTGTATATTTGGCCAAACTCTTAACTCTGAGTTTTTTTTTTAGCCATCTCACCTTCTATTCAATTTGTTGTATCAGTTCCATATTTTCACTTCTTCCTCCATTTATTTGTCTCAAATATTTTGTGCAGAATGCATTCAATGGAAAATGATATTGTTTCTTAATGTTTATGTGCCATCATCCTATACAAAAAAGGAAAGCTTTTTATTTATGCAAACTCTTTTGATGTTTTTAATAGCTATTTTGTGTTGAGCTTATTGCTGGTGGTGATAGAAAGGAAGACACTTAGATCATTCTCACTAGCTTTAAGGCTACTTAAGTTTGTTCTATGTTTATCTTTTTTCGCCTTAATTACGTATGTTTAGTCTTTTGATGTACTGTTGTTTACTTGCTATTTCTTAACCAATTCTTTATTATGTAACTTGTTACAGAGGGAAATCCTGCTCCTTCAAAGATTCGCATGCAACTTTCTGAAAAATTTGATGACCTAGACAAACTGGACGACGGCAACTCTCCAGATGAACCCAGCAGCTCTGCCAAGAAATTGAAACTAACCTAGATCAGAGTTATTCATTTTTTTGTCTTCGTAAGATAGATGCGCCTTACGAATGGTTTGCACTGCTACATTTTGGCAAGTTTGTTACAAGGGTCGTTAATTTCTTCATGAACCCTCTTCTTTTGTACGTATGTATTAATGAACCAGTTTCTTTCAACGTATCTACTATTCTCGACAGTCAACTTTATTTAGTATTAGTTGTATGTAAGACTAATTATTCCGTTGTTATTTTCTAATACTTCCTTTTTTAGTTCAGATTGCAGCTTCTATTGCTTATAACAACAGCTTATTTGGTCACAGCTATTATCTGCTAGGTTGCAGTAATTCGAATATTCAGATAAACAAAAACAATATGATGCACTCTGTTTCAGAAGGCCTTCTTCCAAAGCTTAAATCAATTAGAAAGGAAAGAAAAAGCAAGTATTAAGAAAAAAAATCTCAAAAGTAAAGCCAGAAGTATTTAAAAGCAAGTATTAAGAAAAAAAATCTCAAAAGTAAAGCCAGAAGTATTTAAAGTATCTCAAATAGATACAGTGCAACTTGTTAGCACACATCAGTTATAAAGACACCAAATCTTTCAGCAAATTATAGTCCAGATCAAGAAAATTTGCCATTTCATCGAAAATGCAGGACCAGAAGGTTAGTGCATAGATTCACGCTCAGATGCAAGCTGCTACACTTTCTGAAACTCCTACAATATCGTTTGAAAATCTCTAAGAACCTTACCATCTTCTATTCTCTTACTTGGCTAGAAAAAAATGGATTTGACAGATCCTTATCTTAGTGCTTCAATTCAGATTGACATGCAAGAAAATTCAAAACATATCGCGATAGCAATCTGTTATTAGCCCGCCAAATTATGTCACATTCAAACAACGATCCTAATTAAATGCCATCATATGATTGAACTTTCTAAATATTCACAACAATGTGAAAAAAAAATAAATGAAGGTAGTAAATACCGGTGCATGTTTACACCTAACAATTCTGTTATCCTCGTCAGACAAAGTGCAATATCATATCGAAATCACAAACGGAATGACGCATATGAATCACACACATGAACATGGACACTACGGTCAGAGTCAGCAAGAAAATTGAACTTGACTGAGGTTTCCTTCACCAACTGCAAGATCTGCTGTCTGGTCTTCAGCGTGCCTCCATCAAGATAAAGAAAAGATATATCTCAAAACTAAATAAATTAAAAAGAAAAAGTTGTACCACCAAATTTTAGAATCAAATTACACCAAACTCATCGTTAATAAGCATCAAGACAGGCCGGTGATACTAAAAATTACTACTTTATAAACAAGTACTCAACAAATATCACTGTTTCTCTCAACAAATACTCAGCAATGTTATTCATTGGGTACCTGGCTTTAATCTCCTTATGATTTATGTGTACCGAATGCATGCTAATTTATATGCAACTTTATTCAATGTCCCTCATAAACTTCTCCTCGTCAAAAAAATCCCGAATGCTTGATGCTCTCATGTTCCAGTTCATGTGCTTATGCTCATCAAGAGAATTATGGCAAGCGTTAACAATGCTAATAAAACTTTGTTCTTTTTTTCATTAAATATATATATAGTCAGTCTTTTATTCAACACGTGATGTACCAAAATTGAATAGCACACAGCTCGAACAAAAAGCTGCAACTGCCCGCAAGCAACCATCTTTGCTGTTTCCTATTTTCTTTTCATTCAAAAATTTTACAACCTTTCTGGTATATATATTAATAGCATCATACCAACTTTTTCTCCTGTTATCTTCTTCTTCTTCTACCACTTTGATAGTAGAAAATATGTTTGCTCCTCCATCAAGTTCTCAGCAGCCAACCAGCAACTTAAACCCTTGTTGTTTTCTCTTCAAATGTTGTCATAGAGGCCAGGTACACCTTTTCTTTCCTTATAAAATAAAAACGTTCAAACTATCCATATATAATATATTTATATTAGTCTACTTACTTTTACTTACTCCATCAACCAATTCCAGATTTTGCCCGCCCAGTTTCAGCTGTTACTTCATCAGCATCAAAAGAACACAATCATCCTCAGATATGGAATGCAAAAATGGCCTCTCACAATTGCCAATGGCTGCTTTGAAGAAGGATGGGATGACTATTGCCATAACAATATCATTAACACACATGATATGTTGATGGTTCGCCATGCTGGAAATCTTATTTTCGACGTTATTCATTTCTCTGAACTCCAACAACAAGTTTACTTATCCTGGACAGTTCCGCTCCCAAATATTTTGGAGAATAACGCTGCCTATACACAAGGCCTGTATATGTTTTACTCGATTTCCTATATTCATTTATGTTATCATTATTTCTAATACATTATCTGTTTAATGACCTCAGATACCACATCCTTATCGCTTAACCGCCATGATGTGGCTTCATCATTAAAGCCAGACTTTTCTCAAAACATAACTGATTCCCATTGTTTTTATCAAATTTTTCATTCAGCAACACCAAATTCAATAGTAAGTTATTATTATATGCACGTTCATCTATTTTCTTTAGCCTATTTTTGTTTGTTCAGTTTTTCATTCTAACTTTTCTTAATGATTACTAGAAAATTCCAAGATTCACCGATCGCTTCTTGAATGGTGAAAGAACTCCTACCGTGCTTATCAAAACTAGCCATAACATTACAGAGATTGGTATCAGAGGGAAACAACTGAAAAGGAATTGGAGAAGCTTCGCTCTTCAACATCACTTACAGCATAACGAAACTCTTGTGTTTATTCCAGAATCACAGACCACATTTGCTGTTTTAATATTTGATTATAATGGAGTTGAAAAGCTATTTCCATGGTATTACATTTTTAGCATTTATTCAAATGCTTAGAGATGTGATTAACCTCTGTTATGTTGTCTGATCATGCCTCTGAGGCTTTTTAAATGCTTCCATAAAATGTACTAGAACCTTTTTACTTCCAATAACACTGTTCAGTTTTATTCCACCTCATTACATAAATGCAACGTTAATTATGTAGCTCATTTATTCCAAATGCTTAACCGAATACTAAATTTAAAATTTATCAATACCGATATTCAAAGGCTCCAAAACAGTTCCTAAGCCAATCCTTTGAAAAAAATTATAGCAAACGTCCAAAATAGTTACTGAATCTCTGAAGATATTCCTTTTATCAGCGTTTTGTACTTTTCACTACCTAACAATGAATACACATGAACGTTTTAGATTCTGATCACTTTATCACCAATAATGGTCCTTCCTACAGCTCTACACCTTTACCTTTGGATGAAAATGACACCATGCATGTCAATCTTTTCAGATTCTATAGTTTTATGTTTTAAACATATATTCATCGCTTTGTGTTAAGTACATAACCATTTTACTTTTGTATGCATTCCACCAAAATGTATAAGAATAAAACAGCAATATACAATACTTTCCTTCCTCTGATCCTACTTTTAGCATCAACATCTTCCTTCTGCTGTCTTTCATTTTCCCTTATTGTCATCTCAAATTTCTCTACTTTCTACTCTCCAATGAGTCCAAGTCCGACTTCATTTCTTCCACCTTCTCTTTTGCTGCTTTTATCAGTATAGTTTCGTTCATTTAAGTATATCCCACCTTCGAAATGCGTTCTTTTTGTTAACATATATGTTCCTGATGTTCCAATTCTATCTTTTATGCAGCCCTTTTAACTCGTGTAGATTGTACTTCACCCATTTAATTCTTTCCTTTTCTATCATAAGATATCTTACAATGCAACCTGTAATAATCCCTCTATCTGTTGTTCGCCCGCATTCATCAAACTGGACAGTTGCTCTCCAGGTTATAGAAATTAATCATATTAAAAATAATTCGGCACCTCCAACAAAACTTTCACACCTTTGTGCTTGCTGATTCACAGGTAAGACATGCTTAATTTCGTTTTTAGCTCATGACTATTTAGTTATGGCCTGATAACTTTTAACAATTCTTAATATCAGGGTGTAAAAGTTAATATGCATGCTATCAGAAACATGATTGATTGCCTTACTGCATTACTGCTACCATTTAAAAAGTACTATATTTCTGGAGTTGTTGTTCACCAACTACACGATGGTTCTGCTCCTGCCAAATATCCATTTTACTGGATTGTTACTGAAGCTACATCAATTCATCAAATTGAGCAACTCGATTATCCCTCTCTTCCTTCACATTTTCAATTATATCCATTTACTATGCTAGACACAATTGCTAATACCGAACAATTAATAAGTAAGTTAATCATTATACTCTACTTATTTTTCCCTTCATTTTAATTACTGCACAATTTTTTTATAATCTTAACGTGTTCACTTCTTTCCTTTTCCTAAGCTGTCATGGGAGTTATACTTCATGCTCTACCTAACAAAATTATCCCTGGTCAAAGAGCACCATGTGTGGATCGAGACTATGTGATTGCTAATGAAGAGTAAAGCATTTACTTATCAATTTAATTTCCACTTCCGTTCTTTCAAAATCGTGCGGATTTCCAATAACTGATTCTATTGTTATTCATTTCACGGCATGAAACCTTTGATATTAACTTTGCAAGATGAGTTTGAAGAAAATTATGGCCCTGCTATTGCAACAGCAGAAGACCCTTTTCCAATTATCATCGCCATAAGAGTCAAAGCTACAACAAATCATTGTATTCACATACTTCACCTTTATTATTTAAAGGGTCTTCTAAACTTCTATCATTTCAAAAAAATATTTCCTCTGTCACCTTTATAACTTTTACCCTCTTCTAGCCAAACGTATCAGATTTGAGTCTCTCAACTCAATCTTCCTCAGTGATTTTGGTAGCTCCGATCGCTCAACAAGCGATGCATTTAAAAAACTGGTAAAAGTTTTTAACCACCTTGTGCGTTATTATTGCTCTTATTATATAACAACTTAACGTTTTCAGTTTTATCATAGGCATCATGCCCATGCCCATGTGCTAGCACAAATGCTTAATGAGAGCAGTTACACTAACCCACGCATTCTTCTTCCTCCTGTGAACGATAATCGAATCTGTGAGGACTTCCAAAATTCGTTATATTTTTCTTACAAATTTCTTTTTATTTGGACATTATTACTTTATAATGGCCCTACTACCCAGTCACCCCACAATAAGTGCAAATGAACATAGAATTAGGAGTTTTTTTCCTTTCATTTTCAAGTTATTGAAAATTAGGATTTTTACGTCTTTTCGTAGTGTGACTATTCGGTGCGGAGTGTGTATCACATTTGGTGATTAAGAGTGAGTTTTAGATGATATTAAAAGTGTGATTAGAAGTGATAATAATAAGTTAGTGAATTATAAGATAAAACCCTAGTATACGCGATTTAAGGAAACATCTTGAACCGACGGGTATCGTTCGCTACCGATTGGCTACCAATTGAGCATACCATTTGACCACCATTTTATCTAGTTAATCTCATTGTTATTAGAGCCTAAATATCAGCCCTAAATTTGATAATTATGGCCGAAATTTTTGACTTCAAGAACAAAGAGAAAAGAAAAAAATTGAGATGGAAATTGGTGGTGACAAGTGGCATCAATCCATGCACCTTTGACCCAAATCAAGACCAAGCCTTATAACCTTTCTTGGCCTTCATTCTTCTCCATTTTTCCAGCCTCCTAGCTGTGAGCCTTGAGAGAAAAACAAGAGAAAGAAAGCTCTAAATCCATCTTGGATTTAACTTGATTGAGTGAGAAAACAAGAAAACCAAACCGATTAGCTATTAATTTGAGGGCTTAGGAAGCTTGGGGAGCTAAACTTTGCAAGGAGAGGTGAAGGATATCCCTTGTAAGCCTATTATTGAGGTATATTGGCTGTCTATCATCTTTAGTTCCTTTATTCTTGCTTAAGTTGCTATACAATTCATATTTTTGGTTGATTGATAGCTATGCAAGTAGTTGTGATAATTTTTGGAGAATTGGTAAGTTAGGGTTTTGTATTGTTCAGCTATATTTCTTCTTGTTTAGATGGAATATGCTGTGAATAAGAGTAGACAATGAGGTGAAGTGGTGTTTCAAGCTAGAATTGTGAAGATTAGCACTTGTATTCATGAATTCCAGTTTTCGATTTTGTAATTCCCCTGTTCTGACCGGTTCTGTTTGACCATGAGGGAGGCCGAATTAGGCTTAGCACAAAACATGAAAGTTGTATAGAATGATGTTTTATAGCTTCCTACGAAATTTCAGCTCAATCCGAGCACTGTAGCTTGTGAAATGAAAAAATACCCCTGACTGCCATAGGTAGAGATTCATGGACAGTTTTGACATTTCACCAATCAGACCGCGTCTGTTCACCCTGATCCGTACTGAAGTAGCCTTTTGTCAAAACACAGAAGTTGTAGTGCTATGTCGTAGCTTTCCAACGTCCCTAAAAACGCCTCAATCGGACTTCGGTAGCCTGAGTTATTGTCGTTTAAACATAGTGCAGTTAACTAGCCTAATTGTGAGATTCTGATTCAGTAATTTGTAATTTTGACCTGGATACACTACGAACTGGACTGAGTGGTCTTCATCAAAGTTGTAACCCTTTGTCTTAGCTTCAAAACAATATAAATTGCATCCCAATCCGATAAGTGTAGCTTCAGTTGTGTCCGTTCCGCTAAGCGACGTCAAATCTGTCTTTTGTTTTCTGACTTAAATTTCATTTCCGGACATTTTCCTAGCTTGAATTTGTATTTGTACGACTTTGAGCCTATTGAACGGCTATTGAAATGAGATTATTTTGTGTGTGACTTTGGGACTGATTGAGGAAAAGAATGAAGCGATAAATGACTGGAAAATAGGTAAATATAAAGGGCGTGCCACCCAAAATTACGCTCGAGGGCTAGGTAGATATACTTGCGACTTAAGTAAGGCTTGAAAGCGAATACCACTGGAATCATCTAGGATCTTTGCGTCCTCTTTTATCGAGATATATAAGTTAGAACTTGACCGAACTTGTACCCTTGGGAAATGAAATAACGACCACTAGAAATACGTCTTCCTCGTTCTTTCGACTCAAATGGTATTTTCAAGTATAATTGCTACAACATTGCACAGTTTGAAATGCGAGCAAGTGTTTCACGAATATTCTCCAAAAGAATTTCAATTACTTGATTCTTATTGAATGAAACGTTTAAGTTTCGAACCTTAGTCGCTTTTCAAAGTTCTTAAACAAAATTTTATTGCAGATTTGGACTCCAAACCCAGAGTACAACCCAAACGTGATTACTAGAGGCACTACATTTTGGTGAGTGCTTCCAAATATCTGATTGAAGTTGACATTTGTGTTTAATACTTGACCAATGTAATTACATGATATATGAGTGAATTGATAGGGTAAGAGTGTACTTTATCGCACTTGCCCTAATGTGATTTGTCCTTGTTCATCGATTGCAATTGACTTGCTATACATGCATATGAATTGTATCTTGCCTGGAATTCCAGAAATCCTGTGGCTAGTTAGTCGAGTCGAGCCGGCAAGGGTCTGGTCGATTAGATAATGAACCCTGAGTAGTTAGTGATATCGAGTGGAGTGTTATCTCCTCGACTAATTGGTATACTCGAGTATTACTACCAGTGTTTATTGTGGAGTTCGGGCCCAGTAAGGGGTTTGATCGGTGAACGGACATTGGAGTTAAGTGGTGTTCTACTGGACTATATTCTTACGTGAAAGTTGACGGAGTGTCAACTACCAATCGATCAAGCTATGGTGGAACCTATATACGAGCAACTATATCCTTACATGTAAAATGCGAAATATTTGTTCTTTGGCTATATGAAGTGTTATTACTCAATTCTTGACTTGTTTTGCTCGCTATTTCACTCTTATGCTACTTTTACTTTATTTGATGGCCAATTTGATATTTGAAACTTCATTGAGTTTTAACTCACTCCATTAGTTTTGTTTTCCTTACAGGGGTACGAGAGAGGCGTGAGACGTGTATAGACTAGCATAGGCTAGTTGTTTTGACTTTTGATTTATACTCGCGCTATCACTCGCTTAGGATGATTTGTACTTGGATTGTATATACTTTGAAGTATTTTGGGTGTATAGAGTTTTGTATCTGGATTTGTGCATTGATGTATATTATAAGTTTGAATTGCGATGTTATTTATATTGTCTATGGATGTATGCGTGAGATACGAGTGAGTGAATCCTGACGAGAGTTGGGCAGGCGGTCCGCCGAACCCTTTGGTATGCCTTAGGGGGAGGTGGGGTCGTCACAGAATCACTCATATTGTTTCCGTTCTTCAACAGGTAATATTCCTAATTCAATATTTATATTTACATATACTGTCCTTTACATTCACTGCTCTTTTTCTTTTTTTTTTTTAACACTGACTCTTTTTTCTACCTTTTCTTCTTTCTCAAAGAAACCAATGACTGCTTGGATTCAAGGTGTTGTTGAGCTAGATTATGTACATCATAACTTAACTTATATAGCTTGTCCCCTTTGTTATTATCCAAGCAAAGGTGCAAGCAATTTTCCAGTTACATGTCAGCACTGCCACTCTAACGTAGATTTGGTTCCTAGGTAAACATAATTATTTACTTCTCTTGCTTCCTTTCATCACCAACTTTAATCGCTTTCAATTTCTAATTGCAAAACTACCTGCTTCTTCATTGCAGAGCTCTCATTGATAGAACTGGATCTTTATGTGCTACTGCTATGGATGTTGAAGCAGAGAGATTAATTCAGTATTCAACCGCGGAACTATACTATTTACAACAAGAAGTAACCACTGATACTTTTTAAAACTAAATATTTTCTTCTTTTTTTAATCCAATACAATTTTCTTGCATTATTTTTTTATAACAGGGCGTTGATCTTGCTCAATACCTTGCGCATACTTTACAAGGCAAGCTACTCATGTGCTACATTAAGCCCTCTCCTTCCAAATTCAACCCATGAAACGTGTAGCTTATGAAATAATCACATCCCACTCAATGGATGAAGTTTTTAATGCTGAAAATATTAACATAAACAATCTTAACATCAATGGTTGACCTTTTACTTATTTTGCCTACATTACTGTTGCCTTTAATGTGTTTTCCACTATGTATATTTAATCATAATTACTACGCATTATAACTATATTTGCTATTTTATTCTCTTTACCTTTATATTCCTCCTTTATTACATACTTATTTATTTTACAATAAATTCTGATTTCTACACTAATTATCTGTGATTATCGCGATATTAAAACAAATATAATTGAGCCAAACATACAGATAAAATAATTTCCAGTTTCCAAATCAATTTTTACTATGCAAACAATTTAACTTAACTAGCAAATCAAAATACAGTCAATACAAACCAAAAAATCAATAAGTATATAAACAATCAAGTTTTTCTCAAACAAAATTCCTCCTAAGCACTTCATGCTTTTTTACTTACGCTAAACAATCCTACACATTTCTAGGCAATCCTTAAACTTATACCGTGCATCGCGCGGTACACACCTCCTAGTCTACACAAAGCGTGAGACCTACAATGGATTTACCAAATGTATCATTATTTTTGTTTTTTTTTTTTTTGCTATTTTACTCTTCATAATTTGCAACAAATAGATATCACTCTGTAAAATATAATCCCATTTAAGGTTAAAATATCCAAATATACACAAATATTTCTTAAATTGTTAGGTTTCTCTAAGTTATAACTAACTACCCCACCTAATGTATTAAATTTAAGCACAAATATTTTACTTTGGCAGATATCTTTAAGTTATAATTAACCACCTTACCTAACTTCCTAAATTCAAACACACTAGTAGAAGTGTGCCTAAAGCACGAGTAAATCAATAGCAAGGCCGTAAAATGTCTGATTCATAACCTGTAAAACATATTTGGATGAGGAAACATAGTTCCGATTTTTTAAAAAAAAAAAGAAAAAGAAAAAGAAAAAGACAACTGCAAATTTCTATTTGTGAATATAAGTTACTGTTTAGGAGACATAATTTCCAATTTTATTAAAAAAACCTACTAATATTAATATTTATTATTCTATTACACTATTGGAAAAGACACTAAAAAACCTAATATGTCACTAGAGTCAATACAAACCTACTAGTTAGTAGGTTGCCCCAATATCAACATTGTAGCATTATCGATTATTTTATCAGTACTTGTGATCCTTAGATCAAGTCTTAGTTCTAGATTTGATAATAGAATTTTTAATGCAGCTAAAGTTCCGTTTCAATTATACATTGCTAATAAACAAAAAGTTCCACTTCATTACACATAGCTAGTAAACAATCTAGTTTCTTGATGCGGATAGTATTTTTACTAATTGATCCGTGCTTAATGATGATGATCCATATTCACTGGTGGCTTCTTCTGCAAGTTTCTTCCAATATTTTGCCTTTTTTCTGAGTCTTTTTCCTTGCTCGCCATTCATCAAATCCCGTACAACTCTCTCAACTTCATCCCTCTTGACTTCTTGCTCTATTTCGAGGCCAACTTCCCACTCTGAGCACGCATACCTGCAGTTAATCTGTTGATCTGCATTAACTGGCCAACAGATCATTGGAACTCCAGATGATAAACTCTCAGTTGTCGAATTCCAGCCACTGTGTGTCAAAAATCCCCCTACCGAAGGATGATTGAGCACTTTCTCTTGTGGGCACCAGCCAGCTAGAAAGCCTCTATCTTTAGTTTCTGCCAAAAATTCATCTGGCAAGGCTGATGATTTCCCATCAACCAGATCAGGCCTTATAATCCACAGGAATGGATGTTTGCTATTAGCTATGCCCCAACAAAACTCTCCCAGCTGCTCTGGAGTAAGGACTATGACACTACCAAAGTTTACATAAAGCACAGAACTATGTTTATTGCTGTTGAGCCTCTGAAGACACTCTGCTTCTTCTTTCCACATGTTACAATCAAGAGTGTTTAAGGGGTTTTCTTTAGGAATCTTATTCAGGAGCAAGCTAAGGGGTCCAATAGCATGAACAAGTGGGTACTTGGAAGATAGAAATTCTAGTATCTCTTTCTCTAAGGCATCGAAAGTGTGGATAATTACTACCGAAGCTTTTGAAGCATCCTGAGCCGACTCCATCAGAAAGTGAAACAGGACATCATTAGGATCATGGTTCAAAGTCGCGGTCGCGGTCGCGGCTTGGAACGTTCCACATCGGTCTCGGCATATCGGTCACGGTCTCGGTGAGACGCAAATTTTAAAGAATTTAATATTCTAAAAATTGTTAATAATATAAAAAAAGTATGCTAAACAAAAATAATAAAAAATAGCCAAAGAAATGGCCGAATCAATCCGTCGCGGTGTAACTCGGCCGATTTCTCGTCTTGACTCGGAATAACTCGGAGTGACTCGATGTGACTCGGCCGAGTCAATCTGTCGCGGTGACGTCTCGGCCGATTTCTCGGCGAGATGAGTATCTCGGTCTCGATTCGTCGCGGTCTCGTCTCGGACTAGGCCGAGACGGTGACGACTCGGCCGAGTCGTCTCGGTCTCGGCCGAGTCGTCTCGGTCTCGGCCGAGTCTTCGAACCATGATTAGGATCAGTTGTTCGGAGAAAGCCTGGAAGATCTTTCAGACGAATACACTTTTCTGCAATCCATTGTATGCTAGTGTTTTCCAAGTAACCATTTTTTAAGTAGCTCGCATCTGCAACATCAGAGATAATCACCAAAGCTAAAATGTGTCCTCAAATTCAAATCTTTTTCATACTACTCCTACATAGTATATAATGTAATTAACCACTGAATTTATGGTAAATTACATATAATTCCCCTGTAGTTTTGACTAATGCCAAATGACTCCCTTTAGGTTTTAAAAAAGCCGCATAACCCCCCTATAATTTCATGTAAAATAAAAAACGGACGGAATGTATAATTAGTTACGGTGATTAAACCATATGCATTCTAAAAGTATATGTGATGAAATCAAAATATCCACTTAATCCCCTATGACTTGTACAAATATCCATTTTATCTCCTATAATTTTTGTATTTATCCACATAATCCCTCTATAGTTTTATACAAAATGATTAAGTCATCATTTGCTTTAGCATTTAAGCAAGGGCAATATTGATATTTCAACTAATGAAATTACTTATGCTATTTTTAATTAAATTTTCAATTTATATGAAACCATAGAGAGTGAATTAAATATTTTGAAATTATGTGATAATTGATGAAACCACATAGGGTTATTAGTAATTTAACCTTGAATTTATACTTGTACCTCTCAGCGGCGCCAGACCATTTTCAAAGAGAGAACAAAACTTGTAAAAGCCCATTACTCCACTAGCTGCCAGGGTGAAGACAGCAGCAACAGGAATGCCAAATTCTTCAGCTGCAGCAAAAGTGAAGGACATTAAACCATCAGCGACTATGCAAGTCACTGGAGGATTTTCAGTGGAGGGATTCTCGTTGAGTTTCACAAGGAGGTTCCTGAAGGGAGCAAGAAAGTTGTGCGTAATGGATTCACAAAGAGCACTAGCGTCTTGGCTGGAATCTGAATCAGAAGGAGACAGGCCATGTGGGATAGTTTCGGAACGGAAGTCCGGCAAGCACTCCAGAAAACTCGGACCTTTAGATCTGAGCAACCGTTTGTGGTTGAAATCTGTGTTAACAAAAGTAATGAAGAAGCCCCTGTGGTGAAGGAGTTTAGCTAGATTCATTGTGGCTTTGATGTGGATATGCTATACAAACTGCATGGGGCTTAATTGCCTCTGCCATTCTACAGATTCAACTCCACTGTCTTACGGCTACAGTGTGGGATGGGTAGCTAGAGGAAAAATTGGGCTGGAGAGGGGGAGAGGACGTTGACTAGCTATGCTTGGGTCTTTTTAGACTTTTTATCTGGGGCTTTGTGGACTTCATTTTGCGTGTAAAATATTGGATCAGACCTCCCAAGTTAAAATTTGTCCAGTTCAAACCGATTGGTGTAATTGCTACAACGTTTGGTACAGAAGCGTACAACTTCAGGTTTGCAGGGTATATGTACTCACAATCACCGTCTGCGTTGCTGCTTTCCTCCAAACAATATACTGCACGCTTTTGTAAAAGACTATCATCTTTGTACAAACAGGTCGCTAAGTCCTCTTAGACATATTTATTAGGATTATGAAAATCTGTAAATATTAAGAATATGAAAACATCTCGCTATGTCAGTGCTCTTTATCTATGTAATATAAACTAGCATGGGTCTGGCCGTGCTACGCAGCGGCCTACCCACTGATATGACCAACTAAATCTGTAACAATGAGGATAATTTGTTAAAAGATCATAATGTATATATAGGTTGAAGAGGTAAATAATATGCAAATCACAACCATACATTACATAAACTAAGTCATTCATGTCTTAGTAGAATACATATTTGAGTGCTAGCCACAATTACATAATAGGAGGCTTAAATAAGCTTCATTGCCTATTGAATTACAACATTGTTGGTTAAACTATTAATAGTTATATTAGGATCCATTACTTTTCAAGTCAAAAGAATAATGGATCATAATATAATTCAAAACATATTGTCTAAGCAATGAAGGCAAGCACTAAGGTAATTAACAAAAGATTTAACAAAAGTACAGAATTAGGCCATATCAGTCTTGCTAAGCTTTAGCTTTCTTTGCTAGACTGCCTTTGATATTGCCAAATACTGTTTTGCAGCTTCTTTCGCAAACTATTCAGGAGCCTTTGTTGCATGTTTAGTAGGTGTGTCTGCTGGTAAAGCTTGATTTTGAGATGAGCTTTCTTGAAATTCAAGGCTTCTTTTTACTCCACTGGTTGTAGATGTGCGGCTTTCTTTGCAAGAACTAGCTGCATCAATTTCTTCAAGTACCAACTTTGTGGTTGGTGTGAACATTTGATCCTTTGATGATTTTTCTGCATGCTTTGCTGATGAACTGCCAAGTGGGGAAGAAACTTCAGTGTTTTCTGGAAGTGCTAGTGGAAGTGGATTATGCGATAGTTCAGCTGCAGTGTAAGCCTTAACGACAGTATTCTTTCTTTGAAGTTGACCTTGAAAGGGTGTCTCATGGGATTTTAGAAAATAGACCACTGTGTACTTTTTCAAGGCATCATTAAGTTCAGTGTCTATTCCAAAGCCCTACACCAGAAAAATTTTTTGGTTAGGTTTAGTGAATTGTTTTGTATGTATATTTGTATTTCTGGTTGAATATAAGACAGAAAATTTTTACTTACATCTTCTTGTGCTTGCTTAAGTTGCAGTGGAGTGAACTCAATCATTTTTTCAGCATCTTCTCCAGATATAATGCAATGTATTGAGCTCGAAGCATCAGTTATAATAATTGGAATGTGAGCCCTTTAATTGAGTGAAGGAATTAAGATTAATAAATGGTAACAAATTGGAATAATGTTTAATTTAGAAGTATAAGTTAATGGTCTAACTTGAGTTCAACTTCACTTTGTTGTTTGCATGAAGGACAATTGATGATCCAGTCAATGTCAGCAGCATTTACAATTTTGTGACAATTCACACAAGCAGTTGTCCAATATTTGGTGAATCCATATGCAAGTTTGATAGTTCCTTGCACCCAAGCTGTCTTTTGCTGAGCGAACCAAGCATGAATGGTATTTGAATGTAAGTTAGAGACAAAATAGTTATATTTAAGCGAAATTTTTAAATAACAAATGGCACTTACAACTGAAAATGATGCTTGAACATTGTTGATTGCTTTGATATCTTCTTCATTTGGAGGAAGAAGTAAACAGTTTGGATCATTGTATGTTTTACCATCAAGCAAATTTCTGATTTCTTCCTTGTTCAAACTAAACCTGAATGGTTATGTTTAGAGCACAAATAAAAAATTTACCAGTAAAAAAAATTGATAATTTATGGTAAAAAGTAAAAAGAAATTTATATTTACCATTGCCTGAAAGAGAGGTCATCTGGGAGTGGAGGATTTATCAGAATTCCAGATGAATACCTTGTAGTGAATGACAGAGCTGTAAAAATGATAAAAATTTTTAGTAATATAACATATCAAGTACTTAGAAGTCAAACAGTAAAGCAATCATAATGCATAATGAAAATTTTACTATTGAATGTGGTCACTTTGACACTGAGAGCTATGATTAGAGGGGCAGTGCTAATCATGTCTGCTATTTTGCTCCCTTCATCATGTTCAAATTCATTCCAAAGAGTCATAAGCATGAGTCTTTTCCTGTCAGGTATAACAAAAAATTGTAACTGCTATCATTAATCTAAAATGACTTAATAAAAAAATAGTATTCAGTTTTGATTTACTCTTCATTCACTATTATAATGTCTCTAGAAGTACAATCTGGATCCGCTTGTTTTACTGGTAATGCCTGAATCACAAAGCCTCTAATATCTGAAATAAAAATATTGATATGAATGTAAGCAATCAATAAAATATCAAATGATTGTCAAGTAAATTAAAAAATAATGTAAGAAAAATTACTGCAAAGATTATCTGAATCAGCATATTTGTGCACATCAGAGAACTTTATCAGCTCAAATATGCAAGGCAACATAGGCGGCGCACAAGTTCAGTATAATTTTCAATCAAAGTCTTGTAGTTCAAAATCCAGGAGCATTCATAGGTCCCAACTTTGTATGTTGGGTCAGCAGGAACGACAATTGCATTAGAAACATAATATCTTTGATAAGGCTGGAGAAATTTGCTGAAGACCTTGATGTGTTGTTCATAGGTCACAACAGAAACTTTTGTTCCCTGATTAGGATTACAAAAAGTTAGTGTTATATATATAATGAGTTAAAACCATAAGTGTCATGTTGATGGCTAACATAATATTTATCACACATAAATTAAAATTATAGGTATGAATACTTTAATAGTTAGGTGACTATTCACTCGCAATGAAACTATAGTTGTGCTATCATAGTATGTATAAACTTACATGAATACTAAGGATTTTTTCTTAAGCAAATGTAATGAGCAGACAAATCATGAAATGTTCTTATACAGATCGTGAAATGTTCTCATATATGAATCTAATGAGCAGACAAATAGGAAAGTATTTGCTAAGCTCAATATCTGTGAGCAGAAAGCGCATAATTCGCCGAGGCGGAACTTCACGAGTCAGTTGATTGTGGCCTCTGTGAACAACTTGTGCTAGAACAGTCCATTTTTCTGCTCCTTTCTGAATGTCTAGCACTGAAGATATATGTCTAGGCATGATGACCTATATTCGTAGAGAAATTAGAGAGTCAATTAAACAAAATAATAAAGTTCTAAACAAAAAAAGCCATGAATATTGAAACCTGGTAATGTAATCCGGGAAGCTTCAAGAACTCCTTTATATACTAAATTTTTAGTATGATCAATGCATGATTTATCAAAATAAGTTGGCCTGATAAGCACTTTTACAGCTGAAGCTGTTTTGGCCCTTGAAAGTGCAACATATAATTGGCCATGTGAAAACACAGGTTCTTTCAAATACATACCAACAAAATCTAATGTTTGGCCTTGTGCTTTATTTATTGTCATTGCAAAGCACAAACAAATTGGAAATTGTGTTCTTTTATATGGAACTGGATATTATTCATCACTTGGTGGCTACATGGAAATTCTATGTATAAAAACTTCTTTGCCACAAAAATCACCAACTGCAATTTTAGCACAAATAACATTCTTGCTCAAACTCTTTATTATCAGTCTTATTCCATTGCAGAATCCTTCAGTAGGATCAAGATTTCTTAAAAGAATTATTAGGGCATTGGGTTTTAACAGTAACCTATGTGGAGGTAAGTTGCTAGGTGTAAGAGTATTCAGGAAATCAATATATTCAGACTGATGATTTTTATTCAACGTTTCATCATAGCTTAAGTACTCAGTTAAATCTCCTGGAAATTTTTCGATCAATTGATCATTTATTTCATCTACAAAGCTATTCTTTGTAGTTAAAATTGCTCTATTTTGTGAGCAATACAGTTTCTTTGAAGGATCTTTAAATTCAGGATACACAATATTGATCACTTTTCAATTGCATCAGTCTCATCACTATAGTTAACTATAATTGAAGATGGAAGTTTTACCATATCATTCTCATCTGTTTCTTGTGTTCCATCTCCAATTTTTAGAAGAAACTGCGTGAATGAATGATCTAATTTTGCTCTCATGTTCTCTATTAATTGCAATTTTTCTAATTTGTGCCATAATGGAGATTTTATCAAACATGCATTTATCATTTTAGCTTTTGTTCCTTTTCAAACAACTAGCAATGTTTGTCTAAAATCTCCACCAAGCACAACTACCTTTCCCCCAAATACTTCTTCTGAATTCATTAAATCTCTTAAGAGATCATCTAAAGCTTCAATTGCTGCTTTTTTTAGACATTGGTGCTTCATCCCAAATTATTAGTTTTGCTTCTTTGATCATTGTAGCTAAAGAAGTTTGTTTACTAACTCGACATGTTGCACCATCAAAGATATCTATTGAAATTTTTAATCTAGAATGTGCAGTTCTTCCACCTGGTAAAATGGAAGCTGCAATTCCTGATGTAGCTATAGCAAGTGCAAGATAGCCTTTGGATCTAACATCAGCTAATAAAGCTCTATACAGGAATGTTTTTCCTATACCACCTGGACCATCAATGAAAAAAACACCAGGTCTATCTGAGTAAATTCTCTCATATATGACTATGAATGTTTTTTTCTATTTTTCATTGAGTAGCTTAATTGAATTCAAGTCAGTTTCTGAAATGACAATGTTTCTTTCTGCTCTTAATTCTCGAGTTTCATTCTCTATATTTTCATAAGAGAATCCAGTGGGAATCAAATTATATGAATGTATACTTTTTCCCATGGATTGCAAAAATCCATCAATTTGTTGCAAGACGTTTCTTTTCACTTGTGCAGGTGTCATTGCTGAACACTTGGCAAAATCTTCTGACATAGAAGATTCAAAATTTTGCTACAATGCCTTTGGGTCATTAGGGCAAGAATAAACCAAAAGTGTTGCAAAAAGTCGCCTCATTTCATAGGGCATATGAAACAGTAAGGCTTCTTGTAAATAAATTTCTTGGTTGTTATCATTTTGTAACAAGCCTCGAATTAATGCTGCTTCTTGAAATGTTTCTACTTGGAACTCCATTAAAGGTTCTTAAGTCATCAAATGAAGTTGGACATCGAACCTTTGATAAGAGTAATGTCAAGTAGTATCGTTCTCCTTCAGAAGGATGAGCAATCATTATTCGACCTATTGATTCACCTCTTTCTCTCAATTTCCAGTATTTTTGCTTAGGTAACCAGACAAAATGATCAGGAAACTCTACATAAGTACAATTTAGATCCTAAGCTGCTTTATCTGTCCTATTCATGTAAAAAAATTCAGTGAGCATTGTTTTTTTCAAATGATAGTTATTGACAACATTTTGAAGATTAGCTGTTTTTTTGAAACTCATTGGCTGATAATTCTCCAAATGTAATTGTAAATGAATAATAGCTGGCTTTATTTCACTCATACAAAATCTAAAAATTCTCCATGTTGCCTCAGGTGGAGAAACCCACCTAGCTGATACATATTGTTTAATTTCATCAATTTCTGAATCAGGTTTATTATTTACTACACAAAAGTAAGTTTTATCATGACTTTTATAGATATACTTGTAAATGTATTTGACTGCCTTAATTGTAGAGCATATTTCAACATTAAGATGGCAATCAAATTTAGCCAAAAGATATGGATTGTATGGTACAACCCATCTGTTATCTAAAAGAGCTGATTTGATCTTAATTTGAACTCCATCATCTCTCCTTCGATATTCAGGATATGCATTAATAGTTTGGATAGTTTCCTCACATAAATTTTTAGGAAAATTATTCTTGCAAGTTCCATTTTTTCTCATGCATACACTTGTTGGATCAAGTGAACCACATGGTCCATGAAGCATATGTTTGATGACCAGATTATATAAATGTTCATTTTTCTCTTTATTTGGTATCTCAGCACAAACAATTTTATCATATTCTTCAGGGGTATACATCTTGAATTTTGACTTTAAAATTAGCAAGAAATGTGCATGTGGCAGTCCAAGTTTTTGGTATTCAATGACATAAGTGTAAGCTGCCACTTCACCAAAGATGCATTTTTTCAAAAGTTCATCTTTAAGCTGCTCTAACTTAGCATGAAACACTCTAGGAAGCAAATCTGGTCTGTTTTGTGCCTCTTCTTTGTCTATTAAGTGTTCTTTTATTTCTGGCCAATTAGGATTGCAAGTCATGGTCAGAAATATATCTGGTTTACCATACTTCTGTACCAATGTCATTGCATCCATGTATTTACATCTCATATTTCTTGGCCCTCCAATAAAGGATGATGATAATATGATACGCTGGCCAACATTACATGCTTGACTTTCACCTGATCCTAAAGCATCTATTATGCCTTTCAAGAACTCTCTCCTAATTTCCTCTTGTTGTAATCTATAGAAGTCGAGTCTTTGTGTCTCAAGCTTCACATATTGATCAACAATATATTGTTGTAGGAGTCTAGCAAAATGCAATAACCAAGATTCATCATTGTCCCTAATCTGAAGTTTATAACAATAATATTCTCGAAGGGACACAAAATTTGGATCTTCATGTATGCTTTCCATTGCTGTGGAAATAATAACAGTACATTATTAAATATGTAATCATAAATATTAAATACGTAAAATGAAAGATGATGGTATATAGTTATTGTGCTAACCATGTTCTTCATTTTGGATTAGTTGTTCTGCTGTAGTAGCATTTGCAGGGGAAATCAAATCTGCTACAAGTTGCTTTTTTTCCCCTTTCTTATATATACTTTTACTCCTTTCTTTGGTATTCCTTGGTGCCAGCCAAGATCACCAAAAGGGAAAAGTATTGGATATTGGAGTGGATCATAACATCCATAATAGTATTGTATATTTTTTGAAGTACCACTATAGGTATGAACTCTAATATCACGCCTGCTGGTCTCTCCATTTTCTTGACCCTCAACCCACAACCCTGCAACTTGTGAAGTTGTTGGTCTATTATAGACTCTCTAATCAACACTAGGCAGACTTTTTAACACAATATAGTAATTATCTAAATTAGGTATCTCTCTCAAAGTTCTAAAGAATTTTGCATGTGGATTATACTCAAGAACTTGCATAATTTTCCTAATTACACTTTCAGATAGTCTAGGACAAGCTGCCAATCGATTACTTACTTCAGTTTCAAAGTCATTGAAATATAACTGCAAATTATTACTATGACCATTGCTTGAATTGAAATCATTTAGAAAATGATATACTTGTCCTTGAATTCTAAAAGTGTAAATTCCTTTATTCCTTTTTGAGAGAGTCTGATCAGCTTTAACACTGAAGGAAGTGAATCCAAAATAATTATTATACGTTCTAATAAGAGTTCTAAAAGATTGCGCCTCTTGTGAAGATGAAGTCAATAACTCTTTAAAGATATTTGAAATTTTATTTTGAGCCAAAACAACTTCACCATCTTGGCAACAAAAATATGCTGTCTCAAAAAAAAACTTCTTAGCTCCGCAATGAGGACAATATAGTTGGCGTGGTAGGATATCAGCTTTGTCAGGAATTATATCCAACAAAACTCTTCCTGTTTTGCACCCTCTTCCTAAAATATAATTATTTTAGAGCATTTAGTAGTCAAATCATTCAATTGATTTTAATGCTAGTGCAAAAACAGAGATTAGAAAACTTAAAAGTATTAACTATAGACCTGGCTGAGTTTTTTTTGAGAGATTATCTACGATGCTTGGAACGACATCGAGAACTATGCTGAACATCAACAACTGAGGAACACTCATCAACAATTATGATGCTTGTTCGATTTTCAGTTATATTTGTAGAAGCAATTGATCCAGACTTTGCTCTCAATCTTTTCTTTTTCCATCTAAAATAGGCTTGTTTCCTATATTCTTTTCTTATTTATTACCTCTTGATGATATATTTTAGAATATTCAAGAGGGCTCTTATCATAAGATATAACAGGAGTACTGCCTATTATAGGTATATGCCTATTCACAGAGAGGGGAGGAGTATAATTAGTTACTTCCATATCTAGATTTGATATTTTAGAGTAACTATTTTTCCCTTTAACGTTTGTGACTTGTTCACTCTGAAATTGATTTTGTATAACAAATGATTGCTCATTGCAGTTCACTTGTGATGAACCAGCAGGTTCAACATCAGAGAGATTGATTAAACATGAAGTCATTGTGGGCAAACAATGATTGTCAGTACAATCAAAGGTATAATGAACTTCTCCAACATTTTCTGGAGTAAAGCAAACATTTTTACCTCTGCAGTCATTTGGCAGAATTAGATTCCTATCGATGTGACTTTGTGAAACACATGTTTCAACAAAGTGGTTTTCATGAATGTCATTCTCAGTGTTGATTACAAAAGGAGAATATGCCTGAGAAACAGAAGAATCGACAGTAAACTTCATATGCTCTGTGAGCATATTTAAGTTTGTCTTTTTGTTTCTTTCTAACATTCTCAGATCAAAAGCATCATCAAACATCTCATCTATCAATCTAAAACTTGTACTAAATTTTCTTTTTTTATTCATTTTGAAACACAAAAGATCAAAATCTAATTTTACTATAAAGAAACTAAGATACTAAGCGAAAGGCACACAACAATGACAACATGAAAGCATCCTAGAATAGCTAAAACTAACTAATATATATAAAATGACTACCTTAATAACCCAAACTACAATCATACTAAATTATGTAATTATTGAATAAATAAACAGCTAACATCATCATGTAATATTTGAAATTAAAAACAAAAGAAAAAGTAAACATAAGCTAATCCGAAAAATTACCATCATAATTATTCTTTTATGCATAACATCAAACACATGGCAGTCTTTAATTAATGGAAGGCAATAAACAGAAGGCAACAACATTCAAACTAAAAAATTGCAGTTCAAAATAGAAGGAGAGAAAATAGAAACATACCTAGATTTTCTTTGCTCGTTTGAATGCTGGCAAAAGTCGGGCAACATTTGAAATTAAAAACACAGGAAAAAGTAAACATAAGTTAATCCGAAAAATGACCATCATAATTATTCTTTTATGCATAACATCAAACACATGGCAATCTTTAATTAACGGAAGGCAATAAACAGAAGGCAACAACATTCAAACTAAAAAATTGCAGCTCAAAATAGAAGGAGAGAAAATAGAAACATACCTATATTTTCTTTGCTCGTCTGAATGCTGGCAAAAATCGGAAACAGAAGTATATATAAGGCTGGCAATAGTAGGTTTTGAAAGCTGTACCATACATGATAACTCGGTACAGCAGTCATCCCTAAAGTGTGCTAATTTTGGGGGAAAAGAAATTTCACTGAGCTGATTTTTGGGGCAAAAGAAAACTTCACGTGCATGTGGAGGATTTTTTGGGTTGCAATCGAAAGGAAGTGCAATTAGTTGTTGGAGGAATTGGTAGAAAACTGTAGATTTTGCAAGCTCATAGATTTTGGGGGAAAAGAAATTTCACTGAGCTGATTTTTAGGGCAAAAGAAAACCTCACGTGCATATGGAGGATTTTCTGGGTTGCAATCAAAAGGAAGGACAATTAGTTGTTGGAGGAATTGGTAGAAAAGTGAAGATTTGGCAAGCTCATAGCTACCTATCCGACGGAAAGAAAGGGGAAGGAAGTTTTGGCTATACTAACAAGACTGACTTATGAAGAGGAAGGAACTTCACTGACTAATAAGACCATTAAGGTGGTCTTGACTAACTTACATGAGTCATACTAACGGGCATGACACAGCAACATCAGTTCTAACGGGCATGACTCCATTATTTTAATTAATAATTCAAAAACAGCCCATGTGATAAAAGGAGCCCACAAATAGTCTACAACTTTTTGCATTTCACCAGAAAATTATAAAAGAAATAATTTCAAATGTACAAAAATAACCCTAAATAGTTAGCAACTATTTAAAGAGCTAGTTTTCATAAAAGGATTCAATTGACCTTTCTGACCAATTAAAAACCAAACAAAAGGAACAAATGAAAATAATTAAACCATTATTACCAATTAGCCCCTAAATAGTAAGGAACTATTAAGCCTTTGAATTTGGATACCAAGTCTCAAATAGACATTTCTCACTCTTTAAACCCCAAAATTTAAAAAGTAAACTGCTTCCTCTAATAACACATTGACACTTGGCATTCAATGGAGAACTTCAGTTGTTCTCTTGTCTAGTTGGTAGATATATGCAACATCTCCCTATGTTAGTATTCTCTATCTATGTAAATATATGCAGCTTAGTAATAGTTTCAAACCATTATTACTTTTCACTTCTTTACTGTAAACTTATATGTCTACAAAGCCAACAAAAGTTGACTTAGTTAACAATGATGGATCGCTTCCTCACAAAAGATTTAGTGTTAGAATTTTGCTATCGATGTGAGAGTTGTGTTGGTTAGCGATTTATAAGAACCTCTATAAATGACATATGGTTGCGGAAGCATGCCCTGATCCATGGTGGTAATAGGATCCGAACCTATCCAAACTTTTTTTTTACCAAAATAAAAAATTATATGCATACAAATGTTGCAGTACTCCCTTCTATAACATTGAACGCCTGTCAACGTCATTTCCATTATGATAAGAGCAAATTACTCAAAAAGTCACGAAACTTTTTGAATAGTAGAGTTTTGACCATTCAAATTTCAAGAGCATGTATTTACCTACTAAACTATCAGAAGTCTATATTTTAGGTTATTCTATTTATTTTTACCGTTAAATCTACCATATCTAAGGGTCGTACGAATCACAAGATATAATTAGATTTGATAGACTTAACTGTGAAAATAGATGGAATGGTCTAAAATTTACATTTCTAATAGTTTAGTAAGTAAATATATACTCTTAAAAATTGAATAGTCAGAACTCTACTATTTGAAAAGTTTGGTGACTATTCGGGTGATTTGCTCTTACAATAATATCTAGCAACTTCATGCCTTACACGAGACCCAAATCAACCGATGTTTTTATACTCACACTAAACTAGTTGGTTCGATCGATTGAACCGAAAATTGGTTAGACTTTGGGTCTGAGTTCATTCAAAAAATCCACCCTGAATGAAAGTCGATCAAAATCGAGTTTGATCGGGAATCGAAAATAACCGTAAGTGTAGACACCAAAATTTTTATATTTATATTTATATTTTCATTCTTTATTCTTATTCTTATTTCATTTTTATTTATTTATCTATTTATTCATTTCATTTTATTTCATTTTATTTTATTTTTACCTTTTCTAAAGAAAGTCATTTCAATTCATTTTTAGAAAAATTAGAAAGAGAAGAAAAAAAGAACGACAGAAAACAGAGAGAGAGAGAACCACGCGCACGTGCCACGTACACACGCGTCATCCCCGCATTTCATCATACAAAACAAGAACAAAGCCACAGTACAGGAAGTTGCAGCTTGGATTTTTTATCCAATTCCACTCGTTTTTTTCATTCTTTTCTTTTTCCCCAAGCTTTTGCCACCTCACTCATCAAGAAGAGTCAAGAATTTTCTGGAACAAAGGCCATCTAATGGCTTTAAAATGACCAGCAAACCTGGGTTTCATCCGAACTAGGGCTGTGCATCGAAATCGAAACGGTAATTCGGAAGTTTGAAATCGAAATTTTCAAAATTTTGACTGGAATTTTCCCGACCGAATTCGATTTCGAAATGGCAATTCCGATTTCGAATTCGATACCGAATTCACCGAATTCTTTTTTTTTTTTCCTCTCTTGTTCAAAAAGGGCAAAACCTGTTCAAATTTTAATACCCAATACAGTCGCTAATATTTATCCCCCAAAAAAGTTGTGATTTATTTTCCTGCTCATATTAAGGTTAAGAAATTCGAAAAAAAAGAGCGCAAAGAGATTCTATTACTGCCCGAAGAAACACGGTGAGAGATTTAGCAAGAGAATATTATTGGTGGGGGAGGAAAAATTTGGATGGATCCGGTGCACGACCTCAACCACAAACCGAGAGGTCTGTTATCCATCACGTTGACACTGCGAATTAAGTAGTGAGAAGTTGTCTCCTCTTGTTCCTTGTGTACTTCAAGTTTCATTAGATATTTCTTCAAAACTAATGTACTAGCTTTAAAAAAAAACTATTTTAAGTTTTGCAAGAAAAAGGGAAGATGACAAGAAGGAGAAGATGGTGGCCACGCGGTCCGATGAAGATTCAACTGACGACTACTTCCACAGGAGAAATTTCTTCAGTCTATTAAACCAGAAAATAGGATCCAAAAGGAGGAGGGAATTTATGAGTGAAGACTTTACTAATGGCTGGAAATCTCTCTTTATAGACACTGCCACTTGCTCCTCCGATGCAACTGGTGTTCGATGGTGGCGGATGAAAGGGAAAGGAGATGAAGTTTATGAAAGAAATGAAGTAAGAAGAAAAACAATGGAAATGTACCTCTTACTCTCAGTCACAAGTTGAACTGGATGTTGATTCTCTTCAACGAGTACCAGGAGAGAACAACTGGGTTCTAGTCAGTCAATGGTGACTGCTGCAAGGTGGAGAATTGCCTCCTTTGCAAACTCTGCGGAGATTAGCTAAATTTTTTGCTTTAGTTCTTTGCTTTCTGCCTTGGACTGTTTTGCTGGGTAGGGGAAATTGGGGCAGCGGGTCGTGGACTCGAGGTCAATGGAGGTTCAGCACATTAGGCGGCAAAGCACCCCAGTGGAAGGGCCGAAAGCGGCGAAAAAGGATGGGTAAAGTCAGACAGGGAACTAGGGAAGAATGCTGCAGCGGAGGGAAAGAGGAGTTATTAGGTGAAACCGAGAGTGAGAGAGAGTAAGCTGAGTCGGAGGCAGAGGAAGGAAGGTGAGTGAGACAGTGAGTCTGGCGGTGGAGGCGGAGGAAGGAAGGTGAGACTCTCAACTCTGAGGAAGACACTAGACAGTGACGAAGAGGCGATGAGGAAGAAGCGGCGGAAGAGTAAGGACTAAGGTGAGTTAACAGATTAGGGTTTTTGCAATATCATGTATTAACTTATTATTTCAATTTCAATTTCAATTATTAACTTATTATGTTATATAATATATATTATATATATTGTTAAAAACTATTATATTATATATAAATATTATTATTCGAATTCGATATCAAATTTCCCATTTCGAATTCCTATTTCGAATTCCCCAATTCGAAATCCGTAATTCCAATTTCAAAAATTATATTTTCGAATTCGATCTGATTTCGACGAATTCGAAATCGGAATTACCGAATTCACTTCCGAATAACTGAAATTCCGAATTCAATTCGAAATCGGTTTCGAAATCAAAATTTTTCGACTTTGCACACCCCTAATCCGAACCATTGAAATGAGGGTTTAGCAACCCTTGTCTCATATAAATGGAACAAAAGGCAGCCATTAGGGAAAAAAAAGGGGAAGAGCGGCAGAAAAACAAAAGGAGGGAGAGAGGGAGAAAACGAGAGAGAGAGAAGAAGAAAAAAGAGAGGGAGTTTCTGGAAAATCTCTTTTGAGTCAGGGTTAAGCATCCTGCTCACTTCTTGATCAAAATCCGTTCCCAACATTAGTCGTTTAGATATTTGCTTCATTTCTACATTATTTGCGGTAATAGAGAAGCAACTTCTCTTCAGAAAACTTTCGAAAAAAACACCATTATAACCTTCGAATTCGAGTCTAAAGTCCCCACCTTTGCAGCTCTTCACCAAGAACCTGCAACTTGCTTTGGCTCTTCGGTGAAGCTCGTCCATCCGCACATCTTTGTTGCGATTTGGTTACATAAAGCGGTGGAGGAGGTCAGAAATGATTTCGAATTAGTTTATTCTCCTAAACTGGTTTCTTCCGCCTCCTCTTGCTTGCTGACATTGTTGCTTTTTTGTTCTTCTTTCTCATTCTTCTGTTTCTGCTCACGTTCATGTTTTCCTTGTGTTGTTTGCTTTTCTATTTGTGTTTCTTTTAGTATTGGGTTATGAAAATAAAGTACATGAGTTATGTGACCTTGCTGGTTTGGAAATCATTTCGTATGATTCTTGCATTTGATAAACCCGGAGCTGCAGAAGAAACTTCGAACAATCTGGATGGAAATCTGAAAATTTTCAATTTAACCCATCAATTTCTGCATAATCATACCGTGGCCCCAAAACTTGCGAATTTGAATCAATTTTCCCCTTTTAAGCTTTAATCCTCCTTTGCATATTTTAAGTATGTTTTTGAGCAAATTATTTCTGGATCTTTGGACGAAATTAAGGCTTGATAATTTTTGGTAAATTTATGTCTTGATTGGATTTTAATAAAACGAGTTAGGATTTGGATAATGTTATTTTGATTGAATTTTTGTTAAAGGCTTTGGTTTTATTTTTGGGTTTATGACTTGGGTTTGGGAGCCAAAATCCATGCATTTTTTTTGTTGGATTTGATTGGTTTAAAGAATGGGCTAGCCCGTCTTTTTTTGGTTGGATTTTTGCTGGGCCAGATGAGGCTTCAGCCCAAGGAGAAAGGAAATAACCCAAAGGCCTTCTGGCTCTAAAAGATTTGTACGAAAATTGCAGTTTAGCCCCTGGTGTTTTAAGTAATTTTATTGTAGCCTTAAAATTTTAATTTCTTTCAATTAGGTCAATAATTTAATTAAGATTTGATCCTTGAACTTTATTTTTCTTTACTTTTGACCCCAATCTTTGTAATAATTATAATTTAACCTCAAAAACTTTCTTAATTTTTACAATTTGGTCCCTAACAATTTTTTATTTCTTAATAATATTTGGTTTATCTCATTTAATTGCTAGTCACGCTTCATTTTAATGCATTTAATTAGTAGATTTTATGTTCATTTTCATTTCTTTATAATAATCAAGTCAATTTGCTATATGTTTACATTTTATCTTTTAATTGTTAATTAAATTGGTACCTTAACTATTTTGTTGATTTTGGAGTATATATATGGCAACTTCTATCTCATTTAACCACTACGTCGAGGGAGGTACCTTCCATTATTATTTTAAATTCTTTATGTGCTCCAAAGTGTTCTTTATGTGTAAATTGCATGTTTTGAGTGCTTTTATTTACTCATTTTTATTCATTTTCAAGTTTTCATTTATTTTATTCCATTTAATTTTCTATGAGTATTTGGATGGCATTTAAATACTAAATTGTAATAGATAGATGACCAAGAAATATATTTAGTTAGGCTATGTAATAGATAAATTTTATTTTTGTCAAAAATGTAATTAGTTAGATAAATGTAATAGTTAGATTATTATTTTTCAAATTCCCCCCTTAGATTATAGTTATGGCCCCAAATGTAATAATTAAATTTTTATGTGTATTTATTTGCTTGTGTGCATGCATGCTGGTGTGCTTATGTGTTAATTTGCTTTATTTATGGTCTTTGCATTTAGATATTATACTTATGTGTTACGCGCTCTATGTGCTTTATGTGTTTACTTGTTTTAATTATATTTTATATGATTTATTTATTTATAATAAATGCATGACTTCACCACACTAGTTCAACGCTAGTTGTGGATTTTTTTTCGTTTTTCACTAATCCAATGCTAGTGAGAACTTATAGACATGGGTTAGTCCAATACTAAACGCTTAGGACCGTCTACGGGTTAGAATTACATGTTTGTATTACATTTATTGCATTTCATGCATTTTTCCTATTTTTAGATTATTTTCATTTGCATAATATTTTTCCTACTATTATTCTCTTACCCTCTAGACATTTGGACCATATCATTTACACTTGCATTCCATTTAGGAAATTAAAAGTAGGTTAGTTCATTTGTTTGACTAGGTTAGGAGAATTACTCTTCAAATATGGAAATGAACGAGTATGATTTCTTAACCTTAGCATGCTCTTATCCCCTCTATAAGAAGAAAATTTTGAGTCACGAATTTTAACATCCCGTACTCGTTATATTGCATTCCCTTCTTCTAAGTCATGTCTATTTATCTATATATTATAATTTCTTTTTTCTTTGAGTCTTATCTTTTGTATTTTTCGTGATCTCTTCAAAAAATCACTTTTGGACATCTCAATTAATGTGATTAGTACCAATTAAATTTTGAAAAGACATTCCGACCCTCTCGATACCCCTAGGTCTATATTCACATCCATATAGAAGCATCCTAGTGTGATAAGTTTTATAGGTTAAATTAGGAAAATTTTTAACTAAATCTCGCAACTAACCTTGGTTAGGTTGAAAGGGTGCCTTAGGTTTGAATCTATCAAATCTTTGCCTTCTCTTTTTTCAACCATGACTTCCGAACTCTTTTATCTTATTTTCAAAGATCTGGAATCGTCTAAAAGGGGTTTTATTTATTTCTTTTAAAAATATATTTTGGGTGATTTGGCATACCTAAACTCAACACCAAGTGGCGACTCCTATTTTTTTTAAAAAAACCCTTTTTAGACTATTATTTTGGGTTCAAACCATCGCACTTTTGAAGTCCCATGTAAGGCCCTTCTTTTTCCTTCATTTTCTAAAAACATAAAGGCTCATTTTTTAACATATTATTTTATTTTAAAAATTGTGGTGCAACAACTAACGACTCCACTGGGGACTCCCCAAGTGAGTTCAAACACTTGATTAAGTTGATTTTTTTCTTTTATTAACCTTTTTTACATATTGCATTAGGATGTTTTAAGTTGCATTTTCCATTTTTTCTTCTTTTTTCTCTTTTGATTTTTTGCATTTCACACGCGTAATCGTTTCTCTTTATCCGTGTATGCGATAAATAATTTGTTTGTTTACTTTCATTTATTTACTCATATTTATATACTTGTATCGCACTTTGCATCTTGGGTGGGGGATATAGCTATCCTAGAACTTTCATACATAGTTAATGGTATTTAATCTTTCCCCTCAAAGGAAGCACTTCATACGTGCACGCATTACTTTTATCCTATTTTGTTTTTTCATGGGCGCTATCCCACATTTCCTTGCAGGATTAGGATTGGTTTTCTTAGGTAGGCAGATGGTCTGTTCTGCACCCATAGCGATACCTAAGGGCTCACTTAAGCCACCGACTGAAGGCATTGGGATTGATAATCATTCGACTCTTAGTCTGAAAGTTTGGGAATCTAAAATCTTATTGAGTATAGTTGCATTAGCGAGGCCAATCTCATGTATCTATGTTAGAAATCACTTAGGATAGAGTCAACCTTACCCTATTAGGCACACTAGACTAGAGGGAAGGGATTCTACCCTTTTTATCTTCTTTATTTTATATTCCTGTATCATTTTTATCGCTCCAATGTGTTATGTATTATTTATAAATTGAACTAACCTCTCTTTGTTTTCTTCTCTCTTGCATTCACAAACCTTAAAAATAAGAGTTCTGACATGGTACTCGTTTAGGACAAACCGCGTTTTATAAAAAACACGTTCAAATTTTAGTTATTGCATTAATAATACGTATATATTGCACATTATTTTAGACTTACTCCGGTATTTAAATGGGGCCTTTTTAGGTCATATTCCAATTATAACATTGTATATTTATTTGCTTTAATAAACTGTCACCATGTATCAACTATAGAGAGAATGCTGCATAGGGGATCCCATGTTAGAGATAAGTCACCCTGTGTCTCGGATATCTAATTCAGTGAGATTCGCATGTTCATAATTTTATGTTTCCTAAGGGGTAAAAGTCTGAGGTAAGGTATTAAAAGTGAATTTCTGTTCAAATGGCTCCTTGCAGAGTGCTGAATCAGATATCTCGAGAACTAACAGAATGAAAAAATAATATGTCGTATAAGGTGAAAATATTGTTCAAATATGTGGGACATTTACCAAATCTTCTGAACATGACACCAAATGTTGCAATCATCCAAGTTTTGCTTGAGTATTGGGATCCAGAGGATTCGATTTTTCAGTTTGGTGAATGTGAGTTGACACTAACTTTGGAAGAAATAGAAGGATTGTTGCAAGTATCAGGGAAAGGTCATTTTATGGTATATCTAACTAGTGAAACGAGAAAGCAGTTTTGTAGATTGTTGGGTTTGAGGCAAAATAGCATGAAACAACATCCGGATGCAAAGCCATGCCTGTTAGAATTTCTATATAAACGGTTTAGAGAAAGGGAATCCTATGAGCAGTACCGCGCCGATTTCTTCATAAGTAAGGAACAATGAGAAGAGAAGGTGCTCAAGCATTTGGATTAACTTTGATCAATTTGTTAAAGTTCCCACAAAGGTATAAAAAGTCACTTTGTCAAGTATCAACATGATTCAGAACCTATTTTTGGGAGTCTGCCGATATCTTCACGGCTATTACTGAATGTCAAAAGAAAAAGGGGTTCTTTTATGCATCAAATATGATAGTTCAAATGTAGGCAATGGAGCATCTAGCGAAGAAGACACTTAAACCTTTGGGATCTTGTCTCCCAACAGAGAATTGGATCGAATCATACCGAGAAAGGATAAAAATGTATAACCGAATAGCATCTCCGAGTTAGTTTGTTCAAGAGTTCAATAGTTTGACACCAGAAAAAAAACAATGAGTTTTGGATTGGACAAAAGTTAGGGATCCGATTTTCAAAACTACTTAACAGAGTTTTATTCCTCTAGCAAGTACCAATGGATTGGTCACGTATATTCCACAACGAGTCATGAGACAATTTGGGTATCCATAAAGAGTTTCGATAATACAAGAAATTGAGAATATCATATTCAACACAGTTGCTGAGAATCAGAGTATGGTACTAGAAGTTTGGGAGAATCTTTGTAGTTTAGAGAACCTGCACTTGGATCAAGTGAACAAATTGGAATCTAAGGTCATTTTCAAATATGATAAATGGATCAAGCTGACAGTAAAACGAGGAAGAGAGAAGTTGTAGTCTACTCCTGTTAGTCCTGAAGAGCAGATAGAGAAGTTAAAGAAAGAGTTAGAGGATTATCAATTACAGCTTATAGTGGCCGACCATATCTTGGAAAATGGCAGGTCGCAATTAAAGAAAAAGGCAAGAAAATCTGAAAAGTTGGTTCGACCTAAGTCGGGTCACCTAAGTCAGGTCGACCTCTGATTATGTATCTATTCGTGCTAGATAAGGTTGTAGGATGTGTTTTGGGACAACATGATAATTCATGAAAGAAAGAGCAAGCCATCTATTACCTCAATAAGAAGTTCACCGCATACGAGACCAGCTATTTCTTTCTTGGGAGGATTTGTTGTGCTTTAGCCTGAGCAGTTCAGAAGTTGAGGCATTACTTACTCAATCATACTACTTACCTCATTTTTTGCTCCGATCCTTTGAAATATCTGTTGGAAAAGCCGATGCCGACAGGGAATATGGCAAAGTGACAAATGATCCTTTTCGAAATTCGATATTGTTTTCATCACATAAAAGGCAATCAAGGGGCAGGCCATAGTAGATCATTTGGCCGAGAATCTAAAGGAAGATAATTACCGCCCGTTGCATCCCTAGTTTTCTGATGAGGAGATCTTATTCATTGGCGCATCGGAAGATATAAATGAACAATACCCTGGGTGGAGGTTGTTCTTTGATGATGCTTCAAACTCTTTTGAGGCTGGAATTGGAGCCGTTCTTGTATCACCTAAAGGAAATCATTACCCCACCACTGCTAAATTGCGATTTTCTTATACCAACAACATGATTGAGTATGAAGCTTATATTTTTGGGTTGAAGATGGCATTGGAAATGGAAATTAAGGATTTAGTAGTGTTTAGCGACTTCGACTTGTTGGTCCATCAAACGCTCAAGTAATGGGTAACCCCAGATTTGAAGATTATGCCATATCATTGCAGTCTGTTCAATTTGGCCAATAAGCTCAGAAGGTTGGAGTTCAGGCATATCTCTCACACTCACAATATTTTTGCTAATGCTCTAGCCACCTTATCTTACATTATTCAACATCCAAACGAGTTGGTAATTGAACCTATTCAGATTCAACTCCAAGATAAATCGGCATATTGTTTGGTTGTAGAAGAGATTTCTCTTGATCATCCACAGTATAACGATATCAAGGAATTCATAAAGACTAGATATTACCCTCCGGGTCGATTCAGCTGCCAAGAGTTTGTTGTGCAGAATGTCGTCAAAATTCTTCTTGAACGGAGAGGTATTATATAAGAAGACATCCGATTTGGGTCTTCTAAGGTGTATCGATAGAAAGGAAACTCATTATATGATGAAAAACGTGCATAGCGATGTATGCGGACCCCACATGAATGGGCACCTATTATCTAAGAAAATCATAAAAATGAGGTATTTCTAACTCACTATGGAGTATGACTGTTTAGATTTTGTTAGAAAATGCATAAAGTGTCAAATACATGTTGACGTTACATGTACTCCTCTTACAGAACTTCGACCATACTCAATATGGGGAATGGATGTGATTAGAATTATTGATTCCCCTGTCTCGAATGGGCATCGATTCATCCTCGTACCGATCGAGTATTTTATCAAATGGGTCGAACCAGCATCCTACAAGAATATGACCAAGAAAATAGTAGTCAATTTTCTGAGGGACCACATTATGTGTAGTTTTAAGGTGCCGGCAATACTGATTACTGATAATGTGAGGATCTCAATAATGACATGGTAGATGGATTATGTGAACAGTTCAAGATCAAACACTGGAATTCTGCTGTCTACAAGCTTCAAATGAATGGAGCTGTGGAGGCTGCAAATAAAATCTGAAGAAAATCATTCGCAAAATGATGGAAAGACACCGAGATTGGTATGAAAAGCTATCTTATGCATTGTTGGCTTATTGAAGTGCAATCAGAACTTCTACCGGGGCAATACCTTATTCTCTTATGTGTGGAATGGAAACAGTATTACCCGCAGACGTTTAAATCCCTTCCTTGCGCATTTTAATGGAAAGTCAGTTGGAGGAAGTTGAATGGATTAAGCAGCGACATGAGCAACTATCTCTGATTGATAAAAATCAGCTAAATGCTATTTGTTTTGGACAATATTATCAAAAGCGAATGGCCCGTGGTTACAATAAAAAAGTTAAACCTCACCTATTCTAAGAAGAGGACAAAGTGTTGAAACGAATTCTTCCTATTCAAGATAAAGTCGAAGGACAATTTGCCTGAAATTGATAGGGATCTTTCATTGTTAAGAAGGTGTTGCCCGGAGGAGCACTCATTCTCGCCGAGATGGATGGACAAATTTTTTCTCAGCCAATCAATTCAAATATGTGCAAAAAGTTTTTCATCTAATTATGTATATTTTCTTTTTGAAATACTGCATTAGGTGGACTAAAAGTCGAGTCTTCTTCTTTTCTTTCTAAATATTTTACCCTTAGTCTTCCCTTTTGAGCCTCCAAAATAATCTACTCTTTCATTTGATAACTCCCTAAGGATCGCAAACCCCACACTGGGACAGATTTTATTTTTCGTTCATTAAAAAAAAGAAGAAAGTAAAAAAATATATACAGAAAAATGGAAGAATATGGGAAAAATCCAGTTAAAAGCCAAATTGGGGCAAATTTTATAAGATGCGATCTTAGAATTTTTGAAACCCCTTCCTGCCTTCGAGTCTTAACATTTATTAACATCCCACCTTACCCCGTTATAAAAGTCATAAAGCCCCGACCTCCGCCTTTGCAGTCTTTCTAATAGAAAATTTCTTAATCAAATGCCAGATGATGTAATTACACATTCGCCAATTTTGCAAGGGAAGGATTGTCACACTGAGGCCATCAATTTTGAAACATATTTTTGAATCGATAGAAGATGGTGTTAAATTTGTTCATTAGGTGAAAATTCGAAATGGCGCCTTTTCAAAAAAAAAATCAAACAAAAAAAAGAAAAAATATGAAGAAAAGAAAACAAAAGGCAAAAGTAACAGAAAAGAAAACAAATGGGTGGAGGCAACCTTAGTGAAAACTCGAAGGGGCACTAAGGTAGGGTTTTGAAGCTCCAACTGAGCTGTGAATGGAAAGTTGAGGGTCAACTGTTAAGAAATTGATGACTATGTTCATTTGGATTTTTCCTCGTGTTAAGGTTCTTTGACAACATTGAATTTCAGGAAGGTGATATCAGGAGGGGTCAAATGTGACGTTTCTCTTATTACAAACAGGCCATTCAAATTTATATGTGAGTCTCCAAGTCATTTTCATAAACTTACTAAGAGTCATTTTCCTCGTTGAAAATTATTTTTGCTCTGTTTTTGTGTCTTTGCGTGAAATAATCTTGTCTAAAACTTTTACGTGCTTTCCATTAAATTCAGATAAAAGACAATCCCCATAATTTATCGTAATGGGTGCATATCTATGTATATCTCGTGGTATAAGTATGGTTGGTTGAGTACAGATACTAGCAGATCAAGAGAAAGTTACACAAGATTTCTAAATCGAACAGCTTCTCGACATCAAAAGGCTCATGTTTATAGGGTTCTCAAAACTCGAGGGACTGCACGGTGGTGGCATTATATTTTGTCGTGATTATTTTTATTTCTTTTGTAGGATTGGATTATACACGTTTTCTTAAAGGAAGAGAAAAAAAGTAATTATTTCGACAAGTCTGATCTACATTAAGGCAATTTTTTTCACAAAGGTAATATCTGATTCTATAAGTAAGATTAATGTTTGCTTACAAAATAGCAAAAATCGCTTCACATCTTTTGATTCAAATGCATTTTCATGCAACCGGTTATTTTATTGGATTTGGGTTTTATCCTACCAACTCTTAGTTTATTGGGTTTGGATTTTATCCCACAAACTGTTATTTTGTTGGGTTTGAGTTTTATCTCACTAACCTTTATTTTGTTGGGTTTGGATTTTATCCCACAAACTATTTATTTTGTATTTCATTATGATTAGGTTCGGTCACACCAACCTTTCATTTCTTAGATTTAGATTTTCTAATTTGTTAGATTTTACTAGTTGATTGGACAGGGGTTAGACCCCGCCGATCAAAATGCTTACTAATTTCAATTTTATTTAGAACTCACTTTGTTTGTTTTAATTTAGTTGCAGTTGAAACAAACATGTAAATAATTTAGTGTTTACGTTTTCTCTTGAGTTTCTGCAAAATTCAGACAAAAAGGGACATATTGTAGACACCAAAATTTTATATTTTTTATTATTTATTATTTATCTTTATTCTTATTCTTATTTCATTATTTATTTATTTATCTATTTATTCATTTTAATTTAATTTAATTTATTTTTACCTTTTCTAAAGAAAGTCATTTCAATTCATTTTCAGAAAAATTAGAAAGAGAAGAAAAAAAAGAAAGACAGAAAACAGAAAAAAAAAATAGAGAGAACCACGTGGCACGCACGCGTCATCCCTGCATTTCTTCTTACAAAACAAGAACGAAGCCAAAGTACAAGAAGTTGCAGCTCGGATTTTTGATCCAATTCCATTCGTTTTTTCGTTCTTTTCTTTTTTCACAAGCCTTTGCCACCTCACTCATCAAGAAAAGTCAAGAATTTCTGGAACAAAGGCCATCTAATGGCTAAAAAATGACCAGCAAACCTGAGTTTCATCCGAACCATTGAGATAAGGGTTTAGCAACCCTTGTCTCATATAAATGGAACAAAAGGCAGCCATTAGGGAAAAGAGGGAAGAGTGGCAGAAAAACAAAAGGGTAGAGAGAGAGAGAGAGAGAAAAGAAGAAAAAAAAGAGAGAGTTTCTGGAAAATCTTTTTTGAGTCAGGGTTGAGCATCCTGCTCACTTCTTGATCAAAATTTGTTCCCAACGTTAGTCATTTAGATATTTTCTTCATTTCTGCATTATCTGCGGTAATAGAGGAGCAACTCCTCTTCAAAAAACTTTTGGAGAAAACACCATTATAGCCTTCGAATTCAAGTCTAAAGTCCCCACCTTCGCAACCATTCACCAAGAACCTGCAACTTGCTTTGGCTCTTCAGTGAAGCTGGTCCATCCGCGCATCTCTGTTGCAATTAGGTTACATAAAGCGGTGGAGGAGGTTAGAAATGATTTCAAATTAGTTTATTCTCCTAAACTAGTTTCTTCCTCCTCCTCTTATTTGCTGACATTGTTGCTTTTCTGTTCTTCTTTCGCGTTCTTCTATTTCTGCTCACATTCATGTTTTCCTTATGTTGCTTGCTTTTCTGTTTGTGTTTCTTTTAGTATTGGGTTATGAAAACAAAGTACATGAGTTATGTGACCTTGCTAGTTTTGGAAATCATTTCGTATGATTCCTGCATTTGATAAACCCAGAGTTGCAGAAGAAAACTTCGAACGATCTGCATGGAAATCTCAAAAATTGTAATTTAATCCCTCAATTTCTGCATAATCATTATGTAGCCCCAAAACTTGAAAATTTGAATCAATTTTCCCCTTTTAAACCTCCTTTGCATAGTTTGAGTATGTTGTGAAACTAATAAAATAAATTACTAATGTAGGGATTGGAATAGTAGAGAGAGGGAGAGAGTATTATTCTATTCACTAATCAAAGTATTTCCAGGTTACAAAAGAAGTAGAATTCACTCCTATATATAGGTGATCCAAGATCAAAGGTACATGAACTCTATTAAGTACAAATACATGAATTTAGTATTTCAAGTACATCCATAAATGACTTCATCCAATATACCAATGAATCTATGGAGAATATATGAATCTATCATCTTGAGAATACAAACAAACATCCACATCTTATAATCCTTCTTGAGAATATCAACGGACATCCATATCTTGAGAATATCAACGGACATCCACATCTTATCATTATTTCATAACACTCCCCCTTGGATGTCCATTACACAAAGAATATGCCTCGTTAAAACCTTACTAGAGAAAAATTCAGTGGGACAAAAACCCTAGTGAAAGAAAAAGAATACACTATTCTTGTGTAATAAATTCTCTCCCTGATGCAAACATTATATGAGATCTTTTAGCCGACGCATCCCAATATTCTTCACCAGTTTCCCAAATGTAGCAGTCGGCAATGCCTTGGCAAATATATCTGCCAAATTATTATCCTATCGAATTTGTAGCACATCAATCTCACCATTTCTCTGTAAATCATGAGTAAAGAAGAATTTCGATGAAATGCGTTTCGTTCTATTTCCTTTAATATATCCCCCTTTTAATTGAGCTATACAAGCTGCATTATCTTCATATAAAATTGTTGGAAGATTTTTCTTTTCGGAGGATAACCCACAACTCTTCTGGATGTAGTGGGTCATTGATCTTAGCCAAACACATTCTCAACTGGCCTCATGAATTGCTATTATTTCAACATGATTTGATGAAATGGCAGTTAAGGATTGTTTTGTAGAACGCCAAGAAATGGTTGTTCCGTCACAAGTAAAGAGATAGCCAATTTGAGATCATGCTTTATGTGGGTCAGATAAATACCCAGCATCAGCATATCCAAGCAACTCAGACTTAGATTTATTTGAATAAAACAAACCAAAATCAATTGTTCCTTGGAGATAGCGAAAAATGTGTTTAATACCATTCCAATGTCATTTTGTAGGCGAGAAACTAAATCTTGCTAATAAATTCACAGCAAATGATATATCTGGCCTTGTACAGTTAGCAAGATACATAAGTGCACCAATTGCACGGAGATATGGTACTTCAGGATCAAGTATCTCTTCATGTTCCTCTCGTGGCCTAATGGGATCCTTATTAGGATCCAATGATCTGACGACCATTAGGGTACTTAATGTTTGTGCTTTATCCATACGGAACCGCTTTAATACCTTCTGGGTATAAGCAGTTTGGTGGATAAAAATTTCACTTTCTAAATGCTCAATTTGTAAACCAAGGCAGAATTTTGTCTTTCAAAAATCTTTGATCTCAAATTCTTTCTTCAAATATTCGACAGCCTTTTGGATTTCTTCAGGAATTTCAATCAAATTGAGATCATCAACATATATAGCAATAATCACAAAATTTGACTCATTTTTCTTGATAAAAACACATAAACATATTGGGTCATTGGTATAACCTTTTTTAGTTAAGCATTCATTGATGCGGTTATACCACATACGTCCAAATTACTTGAGCCCATACAAAGACTTTTGTATTCTAATAGAGTACACATCTCTAAGATTTGATTTACATGCTTTAGGCATGTTGAATCCTTCAGGAATTCTCATGTAAATATCATTTTCAAGATTCCCATACATATAAGCAGTGACAACGTCCATCAAACGCATATCAAGTTTTTCATGCACTGCAATACTCACAAGATATCTAAATATGATCGTATCAACTACAGATGAATAAGCTTCAGGGACATTTATTTTAATCGGAGCATTTTCAGTAGGAATATGTGATTTGATAACTCTTTTGGAGTCACTAAATGCATTTGGCAATTGATTTGCAATATTTTACAAATGTATGATCCTTTGAACTTCTAGTTCACATTCTTTTGTACGAGGATCCAGGAAATCTAATAAAATTTTTCAAATGACTTCCTTTTTCGGTTGAACCTTTCTTCCCCCTAATGTCGAAAAATGTGATTCATCAAAATGACAATCTGTAAATCTTCCAGTAACAAATCACCTGTCAATAGCTCGATATACTTAACAATAGAAGGTGATTCATACCCGACATATATTCTCAAAAGTCTTTGGGTGCCCAATTTACGACGTTGGGATGGTGCAATAGGAACATAAACCGCACACCCAAATATGCGTAAATGGAAAATATTGGGCTCAAAACCAAATACCAATTGAAGGGGAGAATAAAGATGATAATTAGTCGTCCTGATTCTCACAAGTGTTGCTGCATGTAATATAGCATGTCCCCAAGCGGATAAAGGAAGTTTAGACCCCATCAACGATGGTCTAGCAATTAATAGAAGCCTTTTAATAAATGATTCGGCTAGACCATTTTGTGTGCGAACATAGGCTACAGGATGTTCAACAGTTATTCCAATAGACATGCAATACTCGTCAAAAGCATGTGAGGAATATTCACCAACATTATCTAGACGAATTCTTTTAATTGGATAATCAGGAAACTGTACTCGTAATTTAATTATCTGAGCAAGCAATCTCGCAAACGCTATGTTGCGAGTAGATAATAAATATACATATGACCATCTAGTTGATGCATCAATTAACACTATAAAATATCGAAATGGTCCACATGGTGGATCTACAGATCCACATATATCACCATGAATTCGTTCTAGAAATGTTGGAGATTCAATCCCAACTTTAGCTGGTGATGATCTAACAATTAATTTTCCTTGAGAATAAGCAACACAGGAGAATTCATTTGATTTTAAGACATTTTGATTTTTCAATGAGTGGCCATGTGAATTCTCAATTATTCGTCTCATCATAATAGACCCAAGATGTCCGAGACGATCATGCCAAATCATAAAATCATTGGGATGAGCAGACTTCTGGTCTCCTAGGTGATGAATTTCAATAGCACTTATTTGTGCATAATATAAGCCAGAAGAAAGAGAAAGCAATTTTTCTAATACATATTTTCCCCCAGAAATAATATTTGTAATTAATAAAAATTCACCATTTGTCTCATTCATAGTCTCGATGTGATATCCATTATCGCGGATATCTTTAAAACTCAATAAATTTCTCCGAGACTTGGGAGAGAGTAGTGCATTATTTACGATAATTTTAATCCCTTCAGGGAGAAATAGAGTGACTCTTCCGGAGCCCTCAATCAATTTTACACTACCACTGATGGTATTAACATTTGTCTCTCTCATTTTTAAATAAGAAAAATATTTTTTATTTTTCAATATGGTGTGCGTAGAAACACTATCAACGAGACAAATGTCATCATCACCATTATTTGATCCCAAATATTTAGCATTCATTTCTTCTTCAGGAAGAAAAATTCAAACAAAAATAAACATTAATAAAGATGCGAAGATAAATACTGAATGGAAAGAAATTACATGAAACATATAAAGTATCATAAAAATATCTAAACAATCATGGGATATTTGTTGACATCTTCAAGATGCTCGAAGAAATCCGCTACATCGAGGTGTGTCATATCAGCATCATCAACATTATGATAATCATTTTTTTGATCAATGAAATTTGCCTCAACACCTTTGTCCTTCTTTTTCAATGATGCTTGATAGAGGTCAACAAGATACTCAGCTGTACGACAGGTACGGGACCAGTGACCTTCCATACCACACCGGCAGCATTTTTCTTCATAAACTTTCTTTTTTTTATTTTTTAGATCGTAGTTATTTTCCCTCTTTTGGGAAATATTTTGTTGCTTGCCACGGTTATAATCTTCACGGGGCACAAATCTACTACGATCATGTCCACTGCCACGGCCTCTTCCACGGTCACCTCTACGGCCATGTCCACGACCTCGACCAGAATTTTAAGGTTGAGTCCATTCACTTCAGGGAATGGACTAGTACTAGTTGGTCGGGACTCATGATTTTTCAACAATAATTCATTGTTTTGTTCAAGCAAGAGGAGACATGCAATAAGTTCAAAATACTTCTTAAATTCTTTCTCTCTATATTGTTGCTGCAGGAGCATATTAGAGACATGAAAAGTAGAGAACGTTTTCTCTAACATGTTTTCATCAGTGACTTTTTCGCCACATAATGATAATTGAGAAGTAATTCTAAACATGGCTGAATTATATTCGTTGACAAATTTGAAATCTTGTAGTCGTAAGTGAAGCCAATCATATCGGAATTTTGAAAGAACGACCAACTTCAGGTGGTCGAATCTTTCTTTCAAATTTTGCCAAAGGACAAGAGGATCTTTGACGGTAAGATACTCTACTTTTAATCTTTCATCTAAATGATGACGAAGGAAAATCATGGCCTTAGCCCGGTCTTGGTTTTAGGCATCATTCTCATTAACAATAGTATTACCAAGACCCATTGCCTCAAGATGAATTTCAACATCTAATACCCACGATAAATAATTTTTTCCAAAAATATCAAGAGGTATGAACTCTTGTTTTGTGAGATTAGCCATAAGAATATGCAATAGATTCGTAGGAAAGAATTTTACCTTGATAAGTAGTCAAAAGTTGTTCGGGCAGAAACTTGACAGCGTCTCGTGCTTTACTCTTGCTCAAAGATTAGAGAATCGCATTTTTCCTTCGCTCAAAGTAGAGACTCGTGCTAATAACGTGTTGTGAAACTAATAAAATAAATTACTAATGTAGGGATTGGAATAGTAGAGAGAAGGAGAAAGTATTATTCTATTCACTGATCAAAGTACTTCCAGGTTACAAAAGAAGTAGAATTCACCCCTATATATAGGTGATCCAAGATCAAAAGTACATGAACCCTATTAAGTACAAATACATGAATTTAATACTTCAAGTACATTCATAAATAGCTTCATCCAATATACCAATGAATCTAGGGAGAATACATGAATTTATCATCTTGAGAATACAAACGGACATCCACATCTTATAATCCTTCTTGAGAATATCAACGGACATCCACATCTTATCATTATTTCATAACATTGAACAAATTATTTTTGGATTTTTGAATGAAATTAAGGCTTAATAATTTTTGATTGATTTAATATCTTGATTGGGTTTTAGTAAAATGGGTTTGGATTTGAGTAATGTTATTTTGATTGGATTTTTGTTAATGGCTTTGGTTTTATTTTTGGGTTTATAACTTGGGTTTGGGAGCCAAAGTCCATGCATTTTTGGTTGTATTAGATTGGTAAAAAGAATGGGCTAGCCCGTCTTTTTTCCATTGGATTTTTGCTGGGTCAGATGAGGCTTTAGCCCAAACAGAAAGGCAATAACCCAAAGGCCTTCTGGCTCTAACAAATCTGACACGAAAATTGCTGTTTAGTCCCTAACTTTTTAAGTAATTTTATTATGGCCCTAAATATTTTTAATTTCTTTTGATTAGGTCAATAATTTAATTGTGATTTGGTCCCTAAACTTTATTTTTCTTTAATTTTGACCCTAATCTTTGTAATAATTATAATTTAACCTCAAAAACTTTCTTAGTTTTTACAATTAGGTCCCTAACAATTTTGATTTCTTAAGAATAATTAGTTTATCTCATTTAATTGCTAATCATGCTTCATTTTAATGCATTTAATTAGTAGATTTTATGTTCATTTTCATTTCTTTATAATAATCAAGTCAATTTGCTATATGTTTACATTTTATCTTTTAATTGTTAATTAAATTGATATCTTGACTATTTTGTTGATTTTGGAGTATAAATAGGACAATTTACATCATTTAATCACTATTTCAAGAGAGATACCTTCTATTATTATTTTAAATTCTTTATGTGCTCCAATGTGTTCTTTATGTGTAAATTGCATGTTTTGAGTGCTTTTATTTACTCATTTTTATTCATTTTCAAGTTTTCATTTATTTTATTCCATTTAATTTTCGATGAGTATTTGGATGGCATTTAAATGCTAAATTGTAATAGATGTGCTCGAAAAATGTCTTTAGCTAAGTTATGTAATAGATAGATTTTATTTTTTTGCCAAAAAACGTAATTAGTTAGATAAATGTAATAGTTAGGTTAATATTTTTCAAATTCCCGCCATAGATTATAGTTAGAGTTTCAAATGTAATAGTTAGGTCTTTATGTGCGTTTATTTGTTTGTGTGCGTGCATGCTGGTGTGGTTATATGTTAATGCATCTAGATATTATGCTTATGTATTACGTACTCTATGTGCTTTATGTGTTTACTTGTTTTAATTATGTTTTATATGATTTATTTATTTATAATAAATACATGACGTCACCACACTAGTCTAACGCTAGTTATGGCCCTTTGTTTTTTCATTTTCTCACTAGTCCAGTGCTAGTGAGAACATATAGGTATGGGTTAATTGAATGCTAGATCCTTAGGGCTGCCTACGCGCTAGAATACAAGTTTGTATGACATTTATTGCATTTTATACATTTTTCCTACTTTTAGGTTATTTTCATTTGCATAATATTTTCCCTACTATTTTTTCCTTACCCTCTATACGTTTGAATCATATCATTTAGACTTGCATTCCATTTAGAAAATTAGAAGTAGGCTAGTTCATTTACTTGATTTAGTTAGAAGAGTCACCCTTTAAATATGAAAAATGAACGACTACGATTTCTTAATTTTAGCACGCTCTTATCCTCTCTATAAGAAGGAAATTTGAGTCACGAATTTTAGCATCTCGTACCCGTTATGTTGCATTCGCCTCTTCTAAATCATGCATATTTATCTATATATTACAATTTCTTTTTTCTTTGAGTCTCATCTTTTGCATCTTTCATGACCTCTTCAAAGAATTACTCTTGGGTATCGCAATCAATGTGATTGGTACCAATTAAATTTTGAAAAGACATTTCGACCCTCTTGATGCCCCTAGATCTATATTCACATCTATATAGAAGCATTCTAATGTGATAAGTTTTATATGTTAGATTAGAAAAATTTTCAACTAAATCTCACAATTAACCTTGGTTAAATTGAAAGTGTGCCTTAGGTTTGAACCTATCAAATCTTTGTCTTCCCTTTGTTCAACCGTGACTCCGAACGCTTTTCTCTTGTTTTCAAATATTTAGAGTCATTTAAAAGGGATTTTATTTATTTCTTTTAAAAATATATTTTGGGTGACTTTGTACAACTAAACTTAATACCAAGTGGCGACTCTTATTTTTTCTCAAAAATCCATTTTAGACTATTATTTTGAGTCAAAACCATCGCACATTTGAAGTCCCATTTAAGGCCCTTCTTTTTCCTTCATTTTCTAAAAACATAAAGACTTATTTTTTTAACACATTATTTCATTTTAAAAATTGGGGCGCGATAGTAAGAACCGAGTTTGTTTCATTCGTCTGGTTTTTTACTTTTTGTTCTTCACTTTTTGACTATTCCTATCCCTAAAGAGATAATCACTAATCTTTAACTGCCTTATGTTCTTTCACGGATGCCTCTATGGAGGAAATCTAGCAAGAGCCTTTCATAGTGGTTACCATAGTTGCTAGATCTGAAACTTTAAAGAAAAAAAAGCATTGCCAGATCTGAAATTTGAAAAAAGGGAAAAGATGAGTTAGCAAGAAGATGAAAAGAAAACATGGATTGGATCGGAATGGAAAACAGTTCCATATGTGTTTGTGAATGTTTCCAAGAGTCAATAAAGGGCAAAAAGAATGGAGAGAGAGAGAGAGAGAGAGAGAGAGAGAGAGAACATTAGATAGGAGAAGAATTGTGATGACTAAAAAATGAAAAAAAGAAGCAAAAGAAAAAAAATAAAGGAAGACATGGACAACTAGAACTGGAAGTCTGGAATGCTTTGAATACCAAAGAAAGCACAGCAAAGCTATTGACAGCGGGGAAGAAGAAATGATAGGGATTTCCTTTTTAAATCTAAATTTTTACATATTATATTTTGACCCCTAAATGTTTTGAATAATTGCAACTACACATAAATTTCTTTTATTGTTTTCATTTGCAACTTTAGGTTTTGCATTTTTACATGATTCTTAATATCATTCTAGATTAATTATCTTATGAACTCCAGCCCAATGACTTAGAACCATTTACCTGTATATTCTTAATTTCATTATAAAAAAATGAATGGGAATATATATATATAACATATTTATGACGTCATCCGATTTGACCCTCGATCGAATCCATTGACTCCTGACCCCTGAGGTCGATCGAGTTAATATCCGGTCTGAATCTAAAAAACATAGAAATCAACTAGTCCTAAGAGAGAGAAAAGTGTGAGTTGGGTCATGAACAGTACATATGATCCCCTATTAACACTTTGAGTGGATGCGCACTTTTAGAATTTTAGTTGAAGTTTGATAAGCCGGCATTGCTGGATTTTGGGGATTGTGTGTGGTAGACGTGGCTGGGTGTTTCTTTATCATCTTACCTCGTTTGACTATTTTACACCGGAATTTTTAATTGATATGGTTTCTTGGTAACAGGCTTCTTGTCTTTTTAGGCATTGTCAACCTATAACAATAGTACGGTGGGGAAGCTATCAGAGTGTATAATACAGTCTCTTTCTCCTTCATTTGATTTTTCATCGTCTTCTACCCCACAAACATTCCAATATCAAATACCACAACTGCTTCCATGTGGTCTTCATCCTCACCTAAGCCACTTTATATATATTTTCAAGGGATAATCATTCAAAATGTCTCTTACATTTTGTAAAATAATTTTTTTATCTCTTATTTTTAAAAATATACTTTTACATTCTTTATAAATTCACATTAATCAAATTTGGTTCTTACTTAGATTTCTGTGACAGCCTCACCTCTCCCTAAGGCGAACCAAAGGGTTCGACGGATCGCCTGCCCAACTCTCATCGGGACTCACTGCAGTCACTATAGCACTCAAATAAATTACAATGCACATCTCAAATAATACATCAAATCTTCCATGAATTACATATCACAAGTGAAGCGAATAATAGTTCCCAAGCGTGGAATGTACATATACATTCGTTCAATTCCAAACATTCATACAAACCCAACTATTATACAAGATGAATCTAAAACTCAAATGATACAGGAGATAATCCATCCAGTCACACGAAAAACTTAATACAAGTGCTTCCTTTGCCTCAAGCCCTGTGGGGAGAAAACTATTTTGGGGTGAGTTAGAAGTTCAGCGAGTGTCCAGTAAAATCAGTAATCAACCAATTTCACAATAATGCATTTAGATGATGGCACGACTCAGTGATCAAATGAAAGTTTATTGCTCTTGTAAGCCAGTGAAATCCTCGTTCTTAGGACTCCAACGCCCAAACAGATCAACGAACAGTCAAATGGTAATAGGGAGCCATCAATGCTCCAGGTAAACAGTGGTGGAGACGTTGGTTCTAAGCACACGAATTTCAAGTACTCATTTGAGCCAAAACATTTCATGGTACACATGCAAGCACTCATGATATGCAATCGAGTAAACAGTGCAAGAAACAGTTTATAAGTAATTTTGAAAATAGTTTGGGGATCACTCATCAACCACAGCTCATGAACCTCATCCATCATAGACAATTTCCTTGATCAAGTCCAAGCCCTAGATCACAAATATCACAATACCAACAGTTACTCAAACTCAAAGCAATCAAATGCCCTCAAAGATTGGACAGTATTTTTCCTTAATTTCCTTATTTTCCCATCCTACAATACATCACCAATAATATCTCCATTTAATCATAATTACACGTACAAATCATAGGCCATACAACACACCGAATTAGGTCACAATACTCCTTAAATCTTAACCAATTAAGAGCTCAATAACCAACCATAAGAAAGCCCCAAATTTGAAACCCTAAAATTGAAATTTTCCGCAAACAACCACAACTAACATACAAAGGCTCCATTTGACACCATATCAAACTAGCATTCCATGACCAACCAACAATTATCATATAAAATCAGAAAATTCACTAATAAATCCAAAATTGGTTAAGCTTTACCCTAAACCATGAAATCATCCACAAAATAGCATATCTAATCTCTACAAACCACTAATTAACAATCACTTGAAGTAGATAAGAAGTTCTTAGCAAGATACCATCAAACCTCAAGAAAATTGGTAGCTTAGTGCTCCCTCCTCCAAAACAACTCCACCAATAGCTTTAAACCTCCTTAGTGAGCACTTATATGGAATAGATTACAAAACTAGCGGTTAAAACTCAAGATTTGGTGAAAGAAATCAAAGAAAAAAATGGAGTTTTCCTCTCTTGTTCTCCCTCTCAAAAGGTTCGGCCAAGCCAAGGAAAGAAATGAGGGAAATATCAGCCAAAAGCAAGATAAGAACGTTGGAAAACAGCCGGTCAAACCTGGCTGCGGAGATGCCACATCACAATCCGGCCGAATTGCTGGCCGGATTCAAGGCAGTGGGTTTTTCAATTTTTTTTAAAAACGGCCCTACCAATCCGGCCAAGTATCCGGCCAAAAACTGGCCGGATATGCGGCCAGATTCTGCAAAAATCACTATTCACCAGAATTTTTTTCCTTTCTCTTCTTTCGGGGCATCACAAACTTCCCCCCTTAAAAGAATGTCATTCTCGACATTCCAACTTGTATTAATCAGATCAAAATAGTTCTCGAAAGTCAGTCAAGTACTAAGAATCACTCTAATCCCACTTATCTAATAATCATGATCCGATAGATAACTAAACGAGTAACCAGATGCAACATGCAAAAGGATTCGATTCAACCAACTAGCCCAGAGTTAGAAATAAAGTCCCAGATATTTGGAAGAAATTCAGGACATAGCGAAGCCTTAGATAAAAAATTTACCCCTGGTGGTGCTGGGCAACACAACAAGTTAGTACACGGCTATACTTTACCAAAGAGTCTCAATTCAAGAATTTGTCCTTGGTGGTGCTGAATAACACAACAAGTTAGCACAACGGCTATATTTTACCAGAGAACCTCAGTTCAGGAATTTCATCCCTGGTGGTGCTGGACAACACAACAGGTATGCGTCGCCAGAAGAATGGCGGTGCATAATAACACAACAAGCAATACCCCACCAGAGAGGTTCAGTTCAACAGCTACAAAAGAGTAGTAGTCGATCTACAATCACACATATAAACATGCAGGTACGCAAGTAGGATCAATTATTTCAAGTTCAAGAAGCACGAGTACGAATAAGAACACACTTGCCTAACCTATGTCCAGTGATTCACCTTCTCAAGTAGTCACAGCATTCAAGTCCACACACAGATCATATACGAATCAAACTACTTGCTCATGCGTAAAAGAGATACCATATATTCAGGCAAGTCAGGTCCATTAAGTGTACGTAAGAGCACACTCGTCTAAACAGATTCAAGTCTCATGAGAGCTCAGCTTAGTCGGTCTCAAGCAGTTCAAGTATTTCAAATCCCAATACTTACAAATCGGGTGGTGCAAATTTTAATCAAACAAGAAGACTAGAAGAAGAAGGATGCAAAACCAGAAGTTTTCTCAACAAATCCGGCCACCACCCTAATCTATCAAAACCCTAACCAAAATCTTATTGGACAAGTCCAAGATAGCATTCATCATTTCAATCTCCTCATTCGGTTAAGTCTCGAGTACAATACGAAATCCTCTGTGCTCCAACCTGTGCTATTACAACTTATCTCGAACTCACTTATGATTCCTATTCACATCATCAAACACTAAACCATGGTCCTTCCAATTTCACAAGCATTTCCTCAGGAAAAGTATCGAGTACTCAAGTACAAGAAACCAAAACTAAGAAATTGTACAACTCAGACCGTACGCTAATACCAGAATCGGTTGATGTACGCTTGGGAGCAACCAAGTCATATCTTACGCTTACCACTTTCAAACCAGTCCCACAGTCCGGCATCCTAAACTTTAGCCTAGGATACACTACAGAAATCTGAATCTTAAACTCTGATACCAACTGTGACACCTCTGACCAATATTGTCCCACAATTAACCGCCCCATTGGGCCGTGGATTTTGTTCCTGGAGGTGGGTGAAATCACAACAGATGAGGAGCCCAAACTCGCAGGTCATGAAGCCCCACACCCCTCCAAAAGGCCTCGGTCAGGTGAGGGACACCACAATAGGTTATTAAAGCCGCCCAGGACTTCCTCCCTAGCCGATGTGGGATCATTACAATCCACCCTCCTTAGGGAACCCAGTGCCCTCGCTGGCACACCGGGGTCGGGAGTCGGCTCTGATACTAACTGTGACAACCCCACCTCCCCCTAAGGCGAACCAAAGGGTTTGGCGGACCGCTTGCCCAACTCTCGCCGAGACTCACTGCAGTCACTACAGCACTCAAATAAATTACAATGCACATCTCAAATAATACATCAAATCTTCCATGAATTACATATCACAAGCAAAGTGAATACTAGTTTCCAAGCGTGGAATGTACATATACATTCGTTCAATTCCAAACATTCATACAAACCCAACTATTACACAAGATGAATCTAAAACTCAAACTATACAAGAGATAATCCATCCAATCACACGAAGAACTTAATACAAGTGCTTCCTTTGTCTCGAGTCCTGTGGGGAGAAAACTATTTTGAGGTGAGCTAGAAGCTCAACGAGTGTCCAGTAAAATCAGTAATTAACCAATTTCACAATAATGCATTTAGATTATGGCACGACTCAGTGATCAAATGAAAGTTTATTGCTCTTGTGAGCCAGTGAAATCCTCGTTCTTAGAACTCCAACGCTCAAACAGATCAATGAACAGTCAAATGGTAATAGGGAGCCATCAATGCTCCAGGTAAACAGTGGTGGAGACGTTGGTTCCAAGCACACGAATTCCAAGTACTCATTTGAGCCAAAACATTCATGGTACACATGCAAGCACTCATGATGTGCAATCGAGTAAATAGTGCAAGAAACAGTTCATAAGTAACTTTGAAAATAGTTTGGGGATCACTCATCAACTACAGCTCATGAACCTCATCCATTATAAACAATTTCCTTGATCAAGTCCAAGCCCTAGATCACAAATATCACAATATCAACAGTTAACTCAAACTCAAAGCAATCAAATGCCCTCAAAGATTGGACAGCATTTTTCCTTAATTTCCTTATTTTTTCATCCTACAATACATCACCAATAACATCTCCATTCAATCATAATTACACGTACAAATCATAGGCCATACAACACACCGAATTAGGTCACAATACCCCTTAAATCTTAACCAATTAAGAGCTCAATAACCAACCATAAGAAAACCCCAAATTTGAAACCCTAAAACTGAAATTTTTCGCAAACAACCACAACTAACACACAAAGGCTCCATTTGACACCATATCAAGGTAACATTCCATGACCAACCAACAATTATCATATAAAATCAGAAAATTCACTAATAAATCCAAAATTGGTTAAGCTTTACCCTAAACCATGAAATCATCCACAAAATAGCATATCTAACCTCTACAAACCACTAATTAACAATTAATTGAAGTAGATATGAAGTTCTTAGCAAGATACCATCAAATCTCAAGAAAATTGGTAGCTTAGTGCTCCCTCCTCCAAAACAACTCCACCAATAGCTTTAAACCTCCTTAGTGAGCACTTGTATGGAATAGATTACAAAACTAGCGGTTAAAACTCAAGATTTGGTGAAGGAAATCAAAGGAAAAAATGGAGTTTTCCTCTCTTGTTCTCCCTCTCAAAAGGTTCAGCCAAGCCAAGGAAAGAAATGGGGAAAATATCAGCCAAAAGCAAGATAAGAACGTTGGAAAACAGCTGGTCAAACCTGGCTGGTCAAACCTGGCTGCGGATGGCCACGTCACAATCCGGCCAAGATCTGGCCGGATTTCCGGCCGGATTGCTGGCCGGATTCAAGGCAGTGGGTTTTCCAATTTTTTTTTTCAAACGGCCCTACTAATCCGGCCAAGAACTGGCCGGATATGCGACCGGATTCTGCAAAAATCACTGTTCACCAGAATTTTTTTCCTTTCTCTTCTTTCGGGGCATCACAATTTCGGACTAGTTTTTAGTCGAAATTCACCACGTGTCTTACACATGATTATTTTTGAATGGCAAAATTATCAAATCAAAATTCATAATCTGATCTATAGTCCCTCACATTTTACAAAATGAATTGTTTCATTCCTTGTATATCACAAAATGAATTTTTTCATCCATCACATTTTATATAATAAATTTTTTTCATCTCTTATTGATCATATGTACGAATAACTTATTTTTAAAAAAAAACTCATGTATATATTTATTTGATTTCACCTGAACAATACAAATAGCATGTAATATATCTCTATTTGATATCGTCTGAACGTATTGTTTAGGTAAAATTAAATAGATATATACAGGAGTTTTAAAAATTTGTTAGTTTTTCTCTTATGTTCATTTTCTTTTACTTGAAAATTGAAAATAAAGAAAACATTTAATCCTAAACATTATCAAGTTTTTATATCGAATTAAATTTGGATAGAAAAAGTAAACAAGGAAAAAGTATAACAAAAAGAAATAAGTAATTGACACTATCAAATTTTAAGACAATCATAAGACAAGTAATTCAACTGTTAGTTTTAAAGGTGGCGAGTAGAAATTTCAAATTTAAATTCCAATTTTGTTAGCATAACTATAGAATTCGAGTTAGGATCGATTAATTAGATGACCTTATTACACAATTCAATAAATGAATTATTACCAGAAGAGAAAAGGTCACAAATATTGAATAGGTTCATATGGTGAAATCAAGTAGATATATATATGTTGAAAATAAAATTGCTAGTTTTAAACCCATGTATATATATATTGAATAGTATGTATACAACTATAATTAGTCTGTTTAGGTGAAATCAGATAAAGATATATTATATGCTATTCGTACTGTTCGAGTGAAATCAAATAGATATATATGTGAATTTAAAAAAAATTATTTGTACACATGATCAATGAAGGATGAAAAATTCATTTTGTGAAATGTAAGAGACCAAATAATTCATTTTGTGAAATGTAAGGGACTACAAATCAGATTATGTAAAATTTGATTTGACAATTTTGCCCCTAAAAAATGATCACATGCAAAGCACATGATAAATTTCAGCCAAAACTAGTAAAAAATTTAGATATTGATCAAATTTGATCAATGTGAATTTATAAGAGACGTAAAATTGTATTTTTAAAAGTGAGGGACGAAAAAAGTCATTTTACAAAATGTGAGGGATATTTTGAACAATTTTCCCTATTTTCAATGTGCAAAAAAGTTACCCATTTAAAATTCATAAATGTGGTTTGCAAATTGAAATTGGGTTTTTCAATTGACAAGTTTCCATTTCAAATATTATCAGGACTCCATATCTGAAAAATTAATGGCTACCATTATTTTTTCTTTCTCTCTACAATTATATATTAGGATTGTACGAATTAATACATATGGTCACCATCTTCTTTTTTGGCAAAGCAAAAAAATCATGTTAATATTTTGTCATTCAATAGGGTGGTTATGATCATCATTTGGATAATTCATGATTTTTCTTGAAAAATTCATGGAGTCCGCCTTGTAATTTTGAGAATGTTTGGATCGTGAGGATGGAATAGTTTCCCATCGTTTAGTTGATTTCTAAACTGCCAAGCTGCCAATTTGCTAACCTTTTTTTGAAATATTTTCCCATCGTTTAGTTGATTTCTATTTCAAGTTAGCGTAGCACTGGTAATTCCAGTTTATTATGTATTATATACATGAATAAATTCCTATACAGTATTAAATATGTATTAAACCGAGTAGCTTGAGTATATATACGTAAAGTTTAAATTTAATGCTAATCGAGCTAAATTTAAACTGATTTTAAAACTTTAGTAAATACAAAATAATGTACTTGTTTGGTTTGTTTAGTGAGGGAGTCAATCTTGAATGATCTCTTACCAAATTAACTCAATTTGATAATCAAATAGAACAGTTCATCTTGCAGCCCTAGCAATGAATGAAATGTTTACCTTTGAAGTAAGATATGAATGAACTTCTAATCAACTGAATATCTCTACCAAGCGTGACACCTACAATGGATTCGCCTAATGTATCGTTATTTTTGTTTTTTGTGGTATTTTACCCTTCATAATTTGCAACAAATAGAAATCACTCTGCAAAAATAATCCCATTTAAGGCTAAAAAAATCCAAATATACAAAAATATTTTTTAAATTGTTAGGTTTCCCTAAGCTATAACTAACTACACTACTTAATATCTTAAATTTAAGCACAAATATTTTATTTTGGCAGATATCTTTAAGTTATAATTAACCATCTTACCTAAATTCCTAAATTCAAACACGCTAGTAGGTGTGTGCCTAAAGCACGAGTAAATCAATAGCAAGATCATAAAATGTGTAATTCGTAATAGTAAAACATATTTGGATGAGGAAACATGTTCTGGTTTGAAAAAAAAAAGAAAAAAGAAAATGACAAGTACAAATTCGTAAAGCAATTGAATTATCAATTGCTAATTTAATTTAAACTTATAAAACCTAAATATTGGTTTAACTTCTAGTTACAGCAGGCCAAATAGGGTTCTCCTATTTGAGGATTCTCCTAATTCCATGGGGTTTGCTTAAGGAGGGTTTTCTTCGTTCAGCAACAAACAATCTAGGTTTGACCATGGCTACTACGACAGCCCTTCAGCCGCCTGCTGAAGGGCTAGCTCTCCCTCACAAAAAATCTTTCGCAGACAGTGTTCCAGCACCCTAGACCTGTCGCACCAGATTTCTCTAAGACCTTCGACCTCTCGCCTCAACAGCCATGGATTGTTCACGAGCCATCTACATACAAAGGCAAACTGTTGTTTCCTTTACTGAGGAAGACACTAACGCTCTCTCTCAGCCTTTTCGATTCTCTTTGGTTGGCAAGTTCTCCAAGGGCAGGCCAAATATGGAAGCATGGCGCAAAGATTTCCAAGCACTGGAGTTTAAAGGTGCCTTCTCACTCGGATTGATTGACCATCGCCATGTCCTCATTCAATTTGAACAGGAAGATGATTACCTACGCTGCTAGTTGAAGGGTGTTTAGTCCTTGCAAGGGTTTGTAATGCGAATTTTAAAGTGGACACGCTCCTTCTCTGTGGATGCCAAATCACTTCTTGCCCCTGTATGGGTCTCTTTGCCGTAACTTCCAGTCCACTTCTTGAACAAAGGTCCCCTATTTTCAATTGCGCAGGTACTAGGGGAGCCACTGAAAATTGATGCCTCAACAGCCTCTCTTAACCATCCTAGCGTTGCACGATTCTGCGTCGAAGTGAACCTGCAGCAGTCCTTGTCGGATAAGGTTTGGATTGGGAATGGCACTTCAGGGTTTTGGCAGCTAGTGGAGTATGAAAATCTGCCGGGTTACTGCTCAATTTGCCAAAAATTGAGCCACACATCTACCTCTTGTCAGAGCTTGATGACCTCTACGGGACATAGGACAGAGCAACACCCAAAAGACGCTGCACCCTGCGACGCTAAAACTATCCATATGGACAAGACCTGGGTTGTCAAGGAAGACCCACGCAAACACCCTCAAGTATCGAACATTGTCTGCCATGCTCCCTCCAGCTCCTTGGCTGAGCAACAGTAGCAGGCCAATGTTCCCCCTACTGCGACAGAATGCATGCAACTTGTAACTGCCCAGTCCAACCACATTCGACATCCCCACAATTCAAGCTTATCGCCAGAAGAAAAGCAGCATGTAACCTGTATCCAAGATGTAATGGCAACGCAAGGATTGCGCACAGCAAAGCCCCTCAATCTCCCCTTTATGATGACTGCCGACTTGGATGGAGAAAAATTCGTCTAAGAAGAACCTGCCTGAGAGGCTGGGTTCGGCTTTTGATTGGGTCTCGGATACGGATGAACCTGAATGTACATCCATTAGCCTAGCAGACTTACAAAACTTCAAGACCCAGTTAGATGCTAAGCTTGCGGCTGGTCTGCCCCTTGATCACTCGCTGGATCACCGCTCTTCGCTACAACATCACCATGCAAAATGAGCGGGGAAAAAATGCTACTTGAGATAGCCAAGGACAATTCTTACTTGACAATGTGAGGACTCGCACTTTTATTCTTAATTTCACCTATTTTAAATTATTTGCATTGGCACATCATTTAATTTTATCACTTTAGTATAAACTTTACTTAAATCATATCTTTATCGCTTTCACGTCAAAATTTTTTTTCCAAAAAAGTCGCACCGGCACGACTTATTGGTGAATTTGACCGAAACCCTAGGAGACTATAAGTTGAGACATTAGTATAGTTAAGAAAGATTTTGGGAGTTAAAAGAAGGTTAGAGGAGCTAAGGGTGGATAGTAAGAAAGCTTAAGTGGTAGACACTATTCAAAGTTGACCTTGCAAACCCTACTTGTGGCTTGCTGAAACTAGAGAAAGGGAGTGAGGGAGAGAAATTTCATCCTTCTTGAAAATTTTGAAGATCCAAGCTTTCCTTCCACTAATCTACTTGCACCTTTGGAAGATCTTGAGGGAAAGAGGCTCCTAAGGGTTGATCTTACCATCACCTTGAGTTAATCTTGCTAGGGTTTGAAGTTTTGAAGAGGTGAGGGACTAATATACTTCACTATTTTTGTTTTCAAGCAATTGTGGACTAGATTCTAGTAGACTTGTGGCTTGAAAGATTGAATCTTTGATGGGTTTCTTTGAAATCTTGTTTTAGGTAGAGGACTTGAGGAAAAATTTCTTGTCCTTTTGAGATGAATGTTGTGATAGATTTTAGTGCTTTAAAGCTTGATATTGTGGCTTGTATGTATATTTCTTGGAAAGCTTAAATCTTAGTTGGATTTTGTTGCTAATGGTGGTAGAAAATTTTGGCTTTGAAAGCTTCATGTTGGTCAAAATTTTTGAGTGTCGTTAGCCCTTATTTTTCAAGAAATTTTAGGAGAAATCTTGCTCACAAACTATGCAGACATTAAACTTTGATTTCAAGTTGGATTTGAACAACAAAAACATGAGCTTAATTGAAAAGGTTGGATCATGTGTTGCTGGAAATTTTTCCGCAGCAGACTCTGAACAGTCTTGGTGTAAAAAAATTCAAGTTCAGTTCTACTTATTGCGTTTGAAACTAGATTCAGAGTGCTTTCTACCGTTCAAATTTCAGAATTTTTCTCAATTCCTATGAATATCTATGATTTTTCAAACTTGACTGAAATCTCACACCTGTTCTGTTTTTCTACCTGGAGAAATAGCAAATTGAGACTGGAATTTGACTGATTTGTCGACAGAGTCTTACAAAAGTGTCTTCTGGAAAAATGTAGTCCTTTGAGTCTAGTTTCGAATGGCATAAAGTTTGTGATTTTTGGAGGTACGGAACTTAAGATATGATTTTTCAAGTAATATCGTGTAAAGCTGAATTTCTGGTTTGAAACAAAAACGTTCTTTTAAGAACTTCCAACTTTCCTTTGAAGTTGTTAGACCGTTTTAAGTTTGATTTCATGGATGGATACAAGGTCTCATGTGACTTTAACCTCTCGATTTGAATGGCGGTTTTCGAAGGAATTAAACATCTCTCGATTGTCTTAGTTGATTAAGCAAATGAATTTTCATCCTTATGTGCGAAGTAACTTAGGGTGTACGTGAATGATGGTTTAAGGGTGGAATTTGGTTAAAGATGATTTGCATTTAGTGATGATTGGTTGATATTGCTTCATGTGTCCAAGGAAATTTCGAAAGCAATCCCGACGCGGAATAGTAAAGGACTTGCTTACTCGTTTGCTTTTGGATTTGGTGAGTGTCAAGTGCATGTCTTATTGCACTCTACTTGGATTGCTTCTTGATGATACTTGTTGATTGTGTGAATTAAACTTGTCGAGGCGAGTGTGTACTTTATCTCACTCGTTCTCTCCTGCTTGATTTGATAATTCACTTGCTCGTACTTGACAATTATACGTGTGGTTGTGCTTGACTTAGCATCGATTTGAGAGCAATCTCATCGACTTATACTTGATCTTGGGGGCCCCAAAACCCAATAGCTAGCCATTCAACTCAAGCCAGCGAGAACTTGGTTGATGAGTTTGGTGAATTTTGGACTCGTGTACTTGATTTGCTTGGATATGCTCGAGTAATATCACATCTTGTTTGACGTACGGGCCCGGCAAATGGTGTAACGGTGGATGAAAATTGGTGAACAGTGGGGTTCTATGGACTTGTTACTTGCTTGGTTGAAGGAGTGTCAACATTTGGAAATCGTGATTCAAAAGCATCGGTGTAGCATGAATTGTGAATTTAGCTCCTGAGAGCTCCTGTATCCTTTAGTGATTGTGCTTTTATTTTCTCTTGTGAATTTACGTAAAACATTATGGCTGCCCTTCTTGATTTACATATTCTTAATGCTAGTTGTACTCGTTTGCTTGCCTGTTTTTCTTGGCTTCATTGAGTGTTAGCGCATCCCTTTAAATTTGATTTCGTTAACAAGATTTTGAAGTGGAGAGATTTGTTGGAAGACGCTAGCTTTGATTATATATTGGACTAGCTATGAATGTAGATGATTTAACTGACCTTTTTGGCAGTTGTATTTTGGGACGCTTAATGTAAATTTTGAAAATATTATGGTGTAGAATTGAACGACTTTTGAAGAAAGCGACTTCTTCTTTATATTAATATCTTGTTGGTTGAGTAATTCTAAGTTATAAACTTGGTTTGTAGTGAGTCCTAACGAGAACTAGGCAGGCAGCCCGTCGAAACTCTAGGGTTCGCCCTAAGGAGAAATGAGGTCGTCACAGGTGGTATCAAAATCTAGATTTGAACTAGTTTGGACAAATTAGGAGTTTTGATCTTGTGAAAAGTATATGTGATAGTATGAAGCATTAGAATCTAGTTATTAAGTGTACCTGGATTTGTCTAAGTTTCTAATTATAATTGTAGGTCATGGAAGGAAATGGTGAAAATGAACCGTCTCCGAGGCACCTTCCAGTGATTCGTTATCGAGAGAGGCCTGGAGGTCCTCTTTGGCAGTGGAATCCAGTTCGTCGAGCTAGACCTTCATGTGAATGTTGGAGGACTTACGCATACCCTAACTACGTGATGCTAGCGTTATACGATGAGTGTAGGCAGTTATCTAATGCGAATGGGATAACTCAAGAGGATAATCGAGAGTTGAGGGCGACTGTGGACGCACAAACCGTTAGAAACATGAGTTGGAGATGAATGTACTCGAAAAGCGAAATAGAGTAGAGGCCCTTCGTGAGCAACTTCAAGAGACTAATCGTCGACTTGCTAGGGTGGTGCAAGAAGTAAGGGACCGAACTGAGGGAATAATGGCTGAGTGTGTGACCTTAGTTGAATAAGTTGTTGATTGCAAGATACTCGATGAGGGACAGGAGAACGCAAACCCTAGTGCTGAAGATGAGAATGAACCTACTGAAGTAGTCGAGACTTTTGGCTCCGCCAACCACTAAGCTAGTAGTTTTTTTTTCTACTTTCATAGTTTTTACCAAGGATAGTTGGGGTGGTGCTTGTTCTAAGACCATTGTCTTTTGTTTAACTATGCTACTTATCTTTTGAAACACTTGAATGTTATGTATGATGTGTTTGACTTTGTTATTCTATGATTTTAATCTACGTTATGATTTGTGCATACTTGTAGTTATTTTTACGTTTCACATATTTATTTTTCGTCTTGTATATTTAATTTATCACTTTAAATTTCACATAAACATATTTATCTTACGTTCGTACCTTTAGAAATATACTAAAATTATGGACGATCGAAGAAGTGGAAGAGGCAGAGGGCGCGGGTTAGGTAACCCAAAGCTGATTGGGATGATAACAACCGGACCGAACCAAAGGCAAAGGAATCAAGGGGACAATCAAGTAGCTACCGCTATTAAACGTATGACCGATATTTTAGCACGGTTAGCCGATCGTCAGGGTCCAGAACCTGTTAACCAACCTGGAACTCAGGAGAGAGGGGAGAATAAAGCCTTAGATCGATTCTTAAAATTTGCCCCGCCTCAGTTTCTTGGTAGGCTTGACCCAGAGATGGTGAAAAATTGGTTGGAGAGAAAGATTAATTTTTTACTGCCAATATTTTTGCCGCCCTAGACTATATTGAGGAGAGACAAGTGAATTTCGTTGCCTTCCAATTTGAGGGAATAGCGCATGTTTGGTGGAACGTGATTAGGGAAAAATAGGAAAGAGTACAGACTTCTTGGACTTGAAAAAATTTTGTGAGAGAATTTAATAAGAAGTTTCTTCCGCCCATGATTCAAGAAAAGAGAGAGGATGATTTCATAAAATTAAGACAGGGGACTTCTAGTATTGCTGATTATGAGGAGCGATTCACTAAGTTTTATAGGTTTGTTCCGGAGTTGGTGGCCACTGAAAGAAAAATGATAAGACGATTTGTGCAAGGACTAAATGTGAAGATTCAAGAGGGTTTAGCGGCAACCCAAATTTCTACTTTCACTGAGGCTTTGGAGAAAGCACAGCGGGTTGAGAGTGCAAAGTTGCAAGTTAGAGATTTTCGTGCAAAGAAAAGAGGCGCTCCTAGTAAGACAAGTTGATAAGAGTGCCCCACCTCCTAAAACGGGAAGAGGAGCAAGAGGAATAAAGATATCCGAGACACCAAGAGGAGCTCCATCGAGGGGAGCCCACAGTGGACGAGGTCAATCGGGAGGGACACCTCAAAGTGGTCAAGTTGTAACTCCTCAAGTTATTGTGATAAGTCCAACCACACAGAGAATGAGTGCTGGAGAAAATCGGAGAAGTGCTTGTATTGTGGCAGCACTGAACATCAGATCTCGAAATGTCCAAGTATATCGAAAGAAGGAAGTAGTACTCAACAGCCAGACAAGTCTACATCTAAGCAATCTAGTGCAGGAGGAAGTCGATCGAGGGTGCCGATTAGGGTTTACGCCTAAGACCATCCGCAGGTTCCCGATTCCACTGAGGTCATTGAAGGTACAATTTCTATTTACCATTACCTAACTAAGGTTCTAATTGACTCTGGTGCGACATATTCTTTTGTAAATCTTGAATTCATGAGTGGGGTAGATATGAGACCGATTAAGTTATCCTATGACTTGGAAGTTAAAACGCCTACTAGGGATCAAAGTTTGATTGCTAACTTGATATATAGAAATTATGATATATGGGTTGAAGAGCGAAAGTTGTTGGCCGATTTGATAGATTTAGCTATTAAGGGGTATGATGTTATCCTAGGTATGGATTGGTTAGCTCGCTACCATGCTCAATTAAATTGTAAGATGAAAATGGTAGACTTATGTATTCCGGGAGAGGCAACCCTAAAATTGGATAAAAAGGGTAGACTAGTCTCACCTGCTCTTATTTCAGGAATTCGAACTAGGAAATTGTTGAGTAAGGGGGTTCAAGGATATCTAGCCTTTCTTATAAACACTCCTGGGGATAAGATGAGGTTGGAAAATATACCAGTAGTAAAGAAATATCCAGACATTTTTTTCAAGAAACTAGAGTCATTGCCGCCAAAAAGAGAGATAACATTTAAAATTGATGTGGTTTTAGGGGTGGCACCTATCTCTAAAACACCTTATAGAATGATTCCAGCTGAATTGAAAGAATTGAAGTTACAATTGCAGGATTTACTAGAACGACACTTTATTAGAAAAAGTGATTCTCCGTGGGGAGTTCCAGTGTTATTTGTTAAGAAGAAGGACAGGAGCTTGAGATTGTGTATAGATTACCGAGACTTGAATGATGTCACTGTTAAAAAGAAGTATCATTTGCCCCACGTTAATGAATTGTTCAACGAATTGCACGGGGCGGTAGTATTTTCAAAATTGGATCTCAAGTATGGTTATTATCAATTGAGAATTTTGGAAAAGTATATACCTAAAACTACTTTTAATTCAAGATATGGGCACTTGAATTTGCCGTAATGCCGTTTGGATTAACTAATGCTCTGCAGCCTTCATGGACTTAACGCATCGAGTCTTTAAACCTTATTTAGATCAATTTGTGGTAGTGTTCATTGATGATATACTGATGTACTCTAAGACTTTGGAAGATCATGAGAAACATTTTAGGATTGTCTTGCAAATCTTGAGAAAACATCAACTGTACGCTAAGTTCAACAAATGTGAGTTTTGATTGAAGGAAGTAACTTTTCTGGATCATATAATCTCCAAGGAAGGAATTAAGGTAGATTCTACCAAAGTAGAAGCAGTTTCAAAGTAGAAGCAACTGCAAAATCCTACTGAAGTTTGAAGTTTCTTAGAGTTAGTAGGGTATTACCGTATGTTTATTAAAGATTTTTCTAAAATTGTGGGACCCTTAACCGAGTTAACTAAGAAAAGTGGAAAGTTCATGTGAAATTCTAAATGTGAGGAAAGTTTTCAAGAGTTAAACAAACGATTGACAAGGGCACCTATCTTAACCTTATTTAATGAAAAAGATAGTTTCGTAGTTTAAATAGACACTTCAAAAGAAGACTTGGGGTGTGTGTTAATGCAAAATGAAAAGGTGATTTCGCATGCCTCTTGAAAGTTAAAGCCTCATGAGAGAAATTACCCGACTCACGATCTGGAGTTGACACCAGTAGTGCTTGCATTGAAGAAATGGAGACATTATCTACATGGGGTGACGTTTGAGGTCTTTACCGATCACAAGAGTTTTAAGTACTTGTTTTCTCAAAAAGAGTTGAACTTGCGACAACGTAGATGGGTGGAGTTCTTGAAAGATTATGACTGTACGATTAATTACCACTCGGGGAAAGTTAATGTGGTACCTAATGTCTTAAGTCGTAAAGTGCATGTGGCTGGATTGATGATAAAAGAATTGCCCCTGTTAGAAGAAATTAGTGTTTGGAACTCTCGTCTTAAGTAAAGAAAGGTAATCTTTGGGAACATTGTTGTGAGATCTACCTTATTAGATCATATTAAGGAGGCACAAGAGAAGTATCTTGAAGTACAAAAGTGGTTAGAGAAAGTTCAAAAGGGGAAAACATCGGATTTTAATTTTGGGGTCTAGTGGAGTACTAAGATTCCGAAATCGTGTAGTAGTGCCAAAGGATGAAGGACTAAAAAGGAAAATGTTAGAAGAAACTCACCGTTCCAAGTACACGGTGCATCCTGAAAGAAATAAAATGTATCAGGATTTGCAAAACCTCTATTGGTGGGAGAATACGAAAAAGAAAATTGCCCGATTTGTCCAGACTTGTTTGATTTGCCAACAAGTTAAAACCGAGCATCAGAAACCCTCTGGCCTATTGCAACCTTTGGAGATATCTGAGTGAAAATAGAAAAATATCATCATAAATTTTGTATCTAGATTACCAAGGACACAAAGAGGTCACGACGCCATTTGGGTGATAGTGGATAAATTGACCAAATCTGCTCATTTTATGCCAATTAATATGAAGTATTCATTGGAGAAACTAGCCAAGTTGTATTTGGATGAAATTATAAGATTACATGGGATACCAGTAAATATAGTGTCCGATCGAGACCCTCGATTTGTTTCTCGATTCTAGCGAAAGATGCAAGAGATGCTAAGAACTAAGTTGAGATTTAGTACTACCTACCACATATAGACAGATGGACAGTCAGAGAGGACAACTCAAACTCTTGAGAACATGCTGAGATCGTGTATTTTGGATTTTGGAGAAAGTTGGAGTCAGTACTTAACGTTGGTAGAGTTTGCTTATAATAATAGCTTTCATTCATCTATTCAAATGGCTCCTTATGAGGCTCTTTATGGCCGAAAATGTTGATCTCCGATTTTTGGGATGAAATAGGGGAAAGAAAGGATATAAACTCAACTACAGTACCATGGATTGAAGAGGCATACTAAAAGATAAAATTGATACGCCAAAAGATTCAAACAGCTCAGAGCTGTCAAAAGAGTTACGCAGATAATCGAATGAAGGATTTGAAGTTTGCAATTGGAAACCAAGTTTTTCTTAAGATCACTCCCTTAAAAACAAGTTTGATGGCAGGCAGAGGAAAGACGTTGCAACCAAGATTTGTAGAATCTTATAAAATTCTCTAATGTGTGGGGAACGTAGCCTATAAATTAGAGTTACCACCAAATTTGTCCCGAATCCATATCCATATCCATCCCATGTACTTCAGTCAGAGAATATTGAGATTGATGAGGCATTAACCTATGAAGAGAAACCAGCGAAGCTTTTGGACCGAAAAGTGAATGAAATGAAAAATAAGCAAATCCTTTTCGTAAAAATCCTATGGAAGAATCATGGAATAGAGGAAGTAACTTGGGAGGTAGAAAAAGAGATTCGAAAGAAATATTCAAACCTATTTTCGAATCAAGATATGAATTTCATGGACGAAATTCCTTTTAAGGAGTAGCGGATGTGAGGATTCGCACTTTTATTCTTAATTTCACCTATTTTAAATTATTTTCATTGGCATATGATTTAATTTTATCACTTTAGTATGAACTTTACTTAAATCATATCTTTATCGCTTTCGCGTCAAAAATTTTTTTTCAAAAAAGTCGCATTGGCGCGACTTATTGGTGAGTTTGACCGAAACCTAGGAGACTATAAGTTGAGACATTAGTACAGTTAAGAAAGATTTTGAGAGTTAAAAGGAGGTTAGAGGAGCTAAGGGTGGATAGTAAGAAAGCTTAAGTGGGAAACACTATTGGACACTATTCAAAATTGACCTTGCAAACTCTTCTTGTGCCTTGTATATTACCTCCAAAAACAACCAAAAAACCCTCATTTTTTTTCTCTTGGCTGGCCGAAACTTGAGAGAGGAAATGAGAGAGAGAAATTTCATCCTTCTTGAAAATTTTGAAGATCCAAGCTTCCCTTCCCCCAATCTACTTGCACCTTTGGAAGATCTTAAGGGAAAGAGGCTCCTAAGGGTTGATCTTGCCATCACCTTGAATTAATCTTGCTAGAGTTTGAAGCTTTAAAGAGGTGAGTGACTAATCTACTTCACTCTTTTTGTTTTCAAGCAATTGTGGACTAGATTCTAGTAGCCTTGTGGCTTGAAAGATTGAATCTTTGATGGGTTTCTTTGAAACCTTGTTTTAGGTAGAGAATTTGAAGAAAAATTTCTTATGCCTCCATGGCAAGCTAGGTAGAGGACTTGAAGTTCATTCTTGTACTTTTGAGATGAATGTTGTGATAGATTTTAGTACTTTAAAACTTGATATTGTGGCTTGTATGTATATTTCTTGAAAAACTTAAATCTTAGTTGGATTTTGTTGCAAATGGTGGTAGAAAAATTCTGTTTTGAAAGCTTCATGTTGGTTGAAATTTTTGAGTGTTGTTAGCCCTTATTTTTCATGAAATTTTGGGGGAAATCTTGCTTCACAAGCTGTGTAGACATTAAACTTTAATTTCAAGTTGGATTTGAATAACAAAAACATAAGCTTAATTGAAAAGGTTGGGTCCTGTATTGTTGGAAATTTTCCCGCAGGAGATTTTGAGCAGTTTTGGAAAATTTATCGTATCTTGGTGTAGAAAAATTCAAATTAAGTTCTGCTTATTGGGTTTGAAACTAGATTCAGAGTACTTTCTACCGTTCAAATTTTAGAATTGTTCTCAATTCCTATGAATATTTATGATTTTTCAAAATTGACTGAAATCTCACACCTGTTCTGTTTTTCTGCCTGGAGATGCAGCAAATTGAGACTGGAATTTGACTGATTTGTGGACAAAGTCTTACAAAAGTGTCTTCTGAAAAAATGTAGTCCTTTGAATCTAGTTTCGAATGGCATGAAGTTTATGATTTTGGAGTTACAGAACTTAAGATATGATTTTTCAAGTAATGTCGCGTAAAGCTGAATTTTTGGTTTAAAACAAAAACGTTCTTTTAAGAACTTCCAACTTTCCTTTGAAGTTGTTAGACCGTTTTAAATTTGATTTCATGGATGGATACAAGGTCTCATATGACTTTAACCTCTCGATTTGAATGGTGGTTTTCAAAAGAATTAGACATCTCTTGATGTATTGTCTTAGTTGATTAAGCAAATGAATTTTCATCCTTGTGTGCTAAGTAACTTAGGGTGTACGTGAGTGGTGGTTTAAGGGGGGAATTTGGCTAACGATGGTTTTCATTTAGTGATGATTGGTTGATATTGTTTCAGGTGTCCAAGGGGATTTCGAAAGGAATCCCGACGCGGAATAGTAAAGGGCTTGCTTGCTCGTTTGCTTTTGGCTTTGGTGAGAGTCAAGTGGATGTCTTATTGCATTCTACTTGGATTGCTTCTTGATGATATTTGTTGATTGTGTGAATTAAACTTGTCGAGGTGAATGTGTACTTTATCTCGCTCATCCTCTCCTGCTTGATTGGATAATTCACTTGCACGTACTTGACAATTATACATGTGCTTGTGCTTGACTTGGCGTCGATTTGAGAGCAATCTCATCGACTTATACTTGATTTTGGGGGCCCCAAAATCCAATGGCTAGCCATTCAACTCAAGCCAGCGAGAGCTTGGTTGAGGAGTTCGGTGAACCTTGGACTCGTGTACTTGACTTGCTTGGATACACTCGAGCAATATCACATCTTATTTGACGTGTAGGCCTGGCAGAGGGTGTAATGGTGGACGAAAATTGGTGAACAGTGGGGTTCTACGGACTTGTTACTTGCACGGTTGACGGAGTGTCAACATTTGGAAATCATGATTCAAAAGTATTGGTGTAACATGAATTGTGGATTTAGCTCCTGAGAGCTCTTGTATCATTTACTGATTGTGCTTTTATTTTCTCTTGTGAATTTTCGTAAAACATTATACTACCCTTCTTGATTTACATATTCTTAATGCTAGTTGTGCTCGTTTGCTTGCCTGTTTTTCTTGGCCTCACTGAGCGTTAGCTCATCCCTTTAAATTTGATTTCCTTAACAGGATTTTGAAGTGGAGAGATTTGTTTGAAGACGCTGGCTTTGATTATATTTTGGACTAGTTATGGATGTAAATGATTTAACTGACCTTTTTGACAGTTGTATTTTGGGACGCTTGATGTAAATTTTGAAAATATTATGGTGTAGAATTGAATGACTTTTGAAGGAAATGACTTCTTCTTTATATTAGTATCTTGTTGGTTGAATAGTTCTAAATTATAAACTTGGTTTGTAGTGAGTCCTAGCGAGAGCTAAACAGACAACCCGCCGAAACCCTAGGGTTCGCCCTAATAAAAAGTGGAGTCGTCACAGACAAGCTGTTAAAGCTTCTCGAACTCAGCAACCTCTCCTAATTTAATGATTAAAACACTTATTTGGAATGTGCGAAGTGTCACAAGCCAGGCCACATCCCGACGACTCAAAAAGTTGCTGCGTTCCAACTCTGTCACTTTTCTGGTAATCCTGGAACCTATGTTCGATTCTTCAACCCTTTCGAACTTTACAATGAAATTCGGGTTTCACTTGGGCTTATTCAATACGTCGAATAAAGTTTGGGTTTGCTGGAAATCTTCTTTTGCTATCAATGTAGTGAATAACGATGACCTACTATTTAATTTGGCTATTATGCATGACTCTCTTTCAACAATCTTTTACTGCACCTTTATTTATGCTAAGTGTACAAGATGAGAGCGACAAAAACCATGGTCACCTTGAATAGTATATGCCAGACCATAGCGCAGTGGCAATGGCTCTTGAGGGGTGATTTCAATATCATATCTTCATTAGATGAATACTCAGGATGCTCTCGCCAGGACACCCGAGCAATTGCAGATTTCAACGCTTTCATCATGATTGCTCACTCAAACAGGCACAGGTAAATGGAAGTCCGTTTACGTGGTCTAGCATTTGCAGTGGGCAAAGAATATGGAAAAAGCTCGATCGTGTTCTCTATAATCACGAATGGTGTGGCGACCCCACTTCCCCCTAAGACGAACCAGAGGGTTGGCGGGCCATCTGCCTAGCTCTCGCCAGGACTCACGCAAGAAATCTAGCCCAAATCCTTCCGAAGTATAGCCTAAACTATTACAACATCGTTTCCCTCCAAATAGGCCGATAACTAAAACCACATTAACTTCAGAGATAACAACACTATAAGATAGCTAATCGTCGATTCTTAGGATACCTTCCCGATTACAAACCATGAAACAAAACATACAATTCAAATACATTCGTACACGCCAAGTAACAAATTCATACAAGCCACATAACCAATCTAGGGTTTGCACTTTTCCAGCTTCAAGTGGCAACCCTAAACAAAAGCTACATTGTTTAATACGAATTACAACCATACAAAGTAAAAGTAGAGTTCAAATCTTTCTCAAGTGTTAGGACCTGTCAAGGAAAACAAATAACGTGGGGTGAGCTAAAACTCAGTGGTGCCCCGAAACATGCAATCACATAAATCAAACAGTGAGTAATAATTTCAACAAAATTAAACAATTAGGAAAGCGTATAACAGCACAAGGTAGGATACAGGGACTCTCAGGAGCCATTCTCCACGCTTGATCAAAATTTACCGTAGTTGACCCTCCTTCAACTTTCACTACTTACGGTCCATGTAGGTCTTTTCATTTTTTTTTCTTAACTCCGACCACCAATCATACCCCTTTACCGGGCCCGCACGCCAATCACGAATGAGAGTGGTAATACTCGAGTATACCTTTTTATAAACTAGTCGAGGGATTCACTCAACGACGTCACAACACGTAGTTACCAGGTCAGGATGAGAGGCCCTCCCACCCTAAGGCGTGGTACATTCCCCTGCCTGGTAATTTAGTACTTGAGATAGGATAAAAGGTCCTCCCACCCGCAGGTGGGCTACATTCCCCTACTCAGTACTTAGCAAGTGCGAGCAAGATATTCACAAAAATATTTCAAACAAGTCACCACTCGAAAGGCTAGTGTGATAAAGTACACACTGCTCACTTCGATAGATCAGAAACCATTTTCCAAATTATCACGTATCGAGTCAAGAAAGCACTTTAACCAAATAAACATAGAACAAGCAGGGACACTCACCAAAAGTGAAGTCACAGGTCAAGTTGGGAATCGAAATCCGCGTCCTCGCTAAATCCTAGAAAACCAAGTTTTAAAACTATAAGTTTTACTATACAAGTTCTTGGTTTACGTATATAAAAAAATTATCTAGTATATGACTAGTTTATTTTCTCAAAATAAATCGACAATCCACTTAAAGTTAAAACTAGTAAAAGTAGTAAAATATTTTGTATAGTTTCCTTAAAAATACTTTTCTTTCTAGAGGTGCAACTAAATCTAATTTACTTGAAGTAGGTTTTCTTGCCGAGCAAGTTTTCTACGCTTTTTAGTTAAAATTATTAAAATCTCGTGTTTTTGACAATTTTCCTCTAGACAACTAGCCAAGGGCAAATTTTAAGGAAAGAAAGGAAAAAGAAATAAGACCTAGGGTTTTAAAATCTAGTGCAATCATTTTCCAAAAATAATAAGGCTAGTTTAAGCTAAAGAAAGAAATAACGAGTTGGCAAGGTTTAGAAAATCCCGACACACAAATTTCGAACGTTATCGTACTATACTAAATTTTATAGTTTAATATTAGGGCAAAAATATATCTACATGGCTTGATTAAGAAATGCTCAAGTTTACAGGACCAAAACGGACTTCTCGATTCCAATTTACATATGCATTATACTTAAATTTGCCAATATCGCAAAAATCACATTTCGAACAGCAATTTCACTAGGGCTTCGTCAATCATTAGCCCTAGGTTTCAGCAAATTCATTTCTGATCACAAATTAAACAAATGACCAAGGTTTCATCAATCATTAGCTCTTGGTATCCAACAATTGCTTATTATCACGAATCAACCAAAAATGCAACTGTTAAAAGTCACTAACATGTACATGAACACAGGGACAAGATTTGATGCAACATCTTACCCAAGATTTCAACCAATAATCTCATTACACATGAACTAATACATATTAAATGTTTTCCAGCAATTTATATTCCAAAATATCCATCCCAATGCCAAGAAATTCCATCGACTAAGTCGCAAGTGGTTTATCAACCAAGTAACCTTCATCTCAAAAATTCCAGCCATAATATCAAATTGTCACCCCAAAATTCACATGCATGACCATCTTAAGATATTATAAAGTGAAATCAACAATAATATAATCTTTCACAGCCCCAAAATCTATAAAAAAATCAATAAGTAATTTCGGCTAAGACTGGAAAATTTTCCAGCATATATATAGTTTAAAAATACGCAACTTTCACCCATAATCTCTCTACTTTACTCTCAAATTAAACTTGCATGCTAAAACTCAGGTATTATACAGTGAATCAAACTTTAATGTAACAATTTGAAACCCCAAAATTCGCAAAAACAATCTGGAAAAATTCTTTCTTCCTTCGGCCGAAACTGTAAAATTTCAGCAGCTACATTTAACTATTTCCAGTTCAATCTCCCAACATATCAAGAGTTTCACATCTATATAGCTTACAAGACTTAAGACACACGTATTTCGGGATTTCTAAACATCATTTCCAAAGAAAATTTCCAGAAACAAGCTGCAATTCCAGCTTCACTCCCTCGGCACAATCAGAAATTTTTCCAGCACTTAGTTGATCATAATCCAACTTTTTCTCTCGGCCAAAACCTTGTATTTGGCACTCAAATCCAGCATGCAACTCCTTAACTAATTAATTAACGTTTCTAGTTCAAAATCAGATTCGGACAACAGCCACATTCATCCGAAATTCCAGAAATTTGTTCAGCGCTTCTCGGCTAATCTTGCATGCAACAGATTTCATTTCATTTTTATTTTTCTAGCTTAATCCGAGCTAACTGACCTCATGCAAGACTTAATCACTTAGTTTTTAGTTAGCTAATCATATTTATGAGCTCAGATTACTTTAGAGAAACAAGATTAAATCTGCAGTTCCATTTCAGCTTCTCGGCAAACCCATTTTTTTCAAAATCAGATTTTCCTCTTATTCAATTCATCATCCGAACGCCTAAACTTCACATGCATGGCCATAAACAATTTAATCTACCTCTGATCAACTCACCTTAGCTCAGAAATTACCTCAAATTGAAGCTTATACACGCGACAAGAAAGCTGTCAAATTCTCCTACTCTCGGATCGCGCAAGGACTGAAGGTGTTGGTCCTGGTTGCGAATGGTTGCAGCTGTGGTTTTGATGGCTGGAACTAATGAAGGTGGTGATGATCAGCAGCTCACGCGACTGCCTCTTGCTCTCTCTCTCTCTTTCTCTCTCGCTTAACTTTCTCGGACAGAACAGAAAGGTTGCAGCTCGCGCGGCTTCCTTTCTTTTCTTTCCTCTCGGCTTGCAGAGTGCAGCTCTCTCTCTCACTCTTCGTCGATGATAACAAGGCAAAGGAGAATGTTGTTGTGGGTTTGAGGTGTGGTAGTGTGGAGAGGAAATGGAGAGAAATCGTGGTGAGGTTGATGGAGTGTGCGGGTGGGGAAATGAAATGTAATCCGGCAGAAGGGAAATGTTAGTGGTTTAAAAGGGTTGGCCAATGGATCTTTGGTGGTTGCATGGTGATTTCCGAGATAGTGGAGGGCTATTTTAGTCTTTTCACATTTCCTCCAAATTTCCACTTAAGTCCTCAATTCGAGTCTAATTCCAAAATTTACCCCAAATATAGTTTGAATGCCTAATAATATACTAATCTCGCAAAGATTCAACTATCGAGATTTTAAAGTCCTAAGTGTACCCAGTTTACTTGTAACGGTTTATCTAAAATATATCGATTTCGTCTTAATTCTAGGGTTCCCATTAACACTTAATATTATTAACGCTTAAAATTAGCTATCGGAATTCAAAGAATTAATTATTAGGTCAATGAAAAAAAATCTACATCAATGAATATTAATTTAACTTAACAAAACCAAGTAATTTAATATTTTAGCTCAATTATATTATTTATAACATAAGAATTGTTTTCACGTACTTATTTAAGAACAAGTAGAAATAAAGTTAGAATTTATTTAAGAATCAAAATGAAAATGCAATATGCATATGGATGAATATATATATATATATGTAGGCATTTTTCGAGATTCTCACAAATGGGAGTAGCAATTCCTAACCTTTATGGTCTATCATCTGAATCGTTCTACCTCAGACCATTCACCCATTCTCTATTCATTTGGTGACTTTCAGCGGCCTGGTCAAGAGCGTTTAAGTTTCAACACATGTGGGCTAAACATCCTACGTTTATGGATACTGTTTGCCAAAACTGGAACCTACCCGTCGAGGGCTACGGAATGTATGCCTTGGCCAGTAAGTTGAAGCGACAGAGGAAGTGTTTGCAAGACTGGAATAAATCCACGTTTGGCAAAATCTTTGATAAAGTGACTCAAGCAGAAGAGCTTGTTCGTCAAAAGGAGATTCTCCTAGAACAAGTCAACATGGAAGAGGCCCGCATGGAATGGAGCCATGCTTAAGCAACCTTCCTCCAAGCTTTAGCCAACGAGGAGCTCTATTAGAAGCAGAAAGCTCGGGTTAAGTGGTTGAAGGAAGGAGAATCAAACTCAAAGTTTTTCCATTGCTCTTTACAGGAGAAGAAACAACAGTTGCATATAACCCAAATAAAAAATTCACATGGGGATTGGGTTGACAATTTGGAGGACATTGAAAATGAGGGAGTGGTCTTCTTTCAAAATTTATTGACCAATGACCAGCAAGGTACAGAGAATGAGTTTACTACTCACTAGCTTCTCCAACACGTGCCTAATTACATCACAGCACAATAGAATGAGGATTTGATTCGGATGGTATTGTTAGATGAGGTAAAGTTTGCGGTCTTTGGGCTGGATGGAGAGAGTGCCGCTGGTTCGGACGAGTTCTCAGGGTTCTTCTTCAGCCATTGTTAGGACTTGGTTGCTCTTGATGTCTTCAATGCAGTCCGAGAATTCTTCATTGGGGTGCCCATTCCCAAAGCCATTGCCAACACACTCATTGTGCTTATTCCCAAGAAAAAGGCTTGCTCTTCCTTTGCTAACTACAAACTAATAAGCCTGTGCATGTTTGTTAACAAGATTTTCACCAAAGTGTTGTGCAAGTACTTAAAACCTCTGCTACCCTCGCTAATCTTGAAGAAACAGTCAGCATTTGTTCATGGCCGCGAAATCTCTGATAACATGTTGCTGGCACAAGAGTTGGTGTGCTTCTTGGACAAAAGAGTGTATGGACATAACATTATTTTTAAGCTGGATATGATGAAGGCGTTAGATAGGGTCTCATGGTCCTTCTAATCTAAGTTGATGTCAAAGCTCGGGTTTCAATACCACTTTACTGCTCTTATCATGCATAATTTAGCAGCTAGCTGGTTCTCGTTGTTAATCAATGGGAAACCGTGTGGTTTCTTCCAATCCTCCAGGGGTCTCAAACAGGGAGATCCACTTTCACTGTTTTTGTTTATTCTAGCGTCTGAGACTCTCAGCAAAGGCCTTAACCACTTAGTCACAACCGGTTTGATTGCTAGCTATGGGCGCTTGAGTGCCTCTCACTTAAGCTTTGCAGATGATATTATGATATTCACCAGGGCGGATAGGAGGTCGATCAAGGGATTGATGGATTTTCTCACCCTCTACGAGCGAGGCTAGGGTCAAAAGGTTAATTTGTCGAAGAACCACTTTGTCCTCTCTGAGAAATGTCCTTGAGTAAAGGCAAGATCTGTATCCTCTTTTATGGGTATGAACAGCAAGAGTCTTCCGATTGATTACTTGGGATGCAAGCTATTCAAAGGCAGGCCCAAGGGGACATATTTCCAACCTCTCGTTGATAAGGTTAACCGGCATCTTACTGGATGACGGAGTAAGCTCTTCATAGTCGATGGGCGATTAGTGCTTATTAAGCACATTCTAGCTACAATACATCTACATACCATGGCTATATTGGATCCTCCAAAAGCTAACCTTGGCGACACTAGAGAAATTGATCGCTTGTTTCTTTTGGTGTAGTTCAGACGGAGTACAGAGGAGGCATTGGCTCTCTTGGGATAAATTATGCTATCCAATGGAAGAAAATAGCCTTGGCTCCGGAAGCTTGATGATGTATGCATGGCATTCAATTGTAAGCTTTACTGGAAATTTCGGTCCTGTGTGACACTCTGGTCAGAATTTGCGGCTTCCAAGTACATCAAACGATTTGACCACACCTCTATCGCAAGGTTGCAGCAAACGGACTCACGGATTTGGCGGAGCATGTTCCGAGCTCGCCACATTGTGGAAAAAAACTCTCACATGCTAGTTTGTGATGGTTCATTGTTATGTTGGTTCGAAAATTGGCTTGGCAATGGTCCTCTGGCGACGTCCCTAGTAGCCGTCCCCTCCCTTGGGGGTTGCATCTATGACTCTTTCAATAATGATGGCTGGCAGTTAGGAGCACTGGAGCCACATATCTCCCCTGCCCAGCAGGCAAAAATTAGGCAGATCTCCTTGCACTGTAACAAGAGGGATAAGCTTGTGTGGTCTCCAGTTGCCTCGGGTCGCTTCTCGCTCTCATCCGCTTGCGATCTTATACGATGCAGGAAATCACCGATGGTATCAAGGCGTTACATCTGGAACCTACGAATCCCACTGTGCATTTCGATATTCATGTGGCGGCTTTTGAACAATGCTATTCCGCTGCCTGATATTCTCCAAAGCTTGGGGTTCACTATGCCTTCAAAATGCCCCTTCTGCACCAGCTGTGAAACACTAGATCATTTATTCTCATCGTGTCCTCTAGCTGAAGATCTCTAGTCTTTCTTTGAGCATCTTTTAGATATTCCGAGTTCTCAAAATGATGACATTCTAGTTCGATTACAAAGCCTATGGATTCACTCCTCTGCTTTATCAACGAGAGGTTGTCTCTTATAGATTTTGCTAGCCATTGTTTGTGGGGAAATTTGGAAAGCCAAGAATCGCCATCTTTTTTATGGCATAGTCACCTCAGCTGCTCAGCTCTGTCGTCTCATCATCACGGATGTACAGGCGATCTTGCATGTTTGGCCTTTGACATGCAAGAACTCAAATGCTAATCTCCTTGCTAGGAAACCTTGGGCACTCTGGCAAGGGTGGAATACTCCGGGATCACTCAGGCCAAGTGACAGCTGCTTTCTCTACATTCTACGACCATTGCACAAGTTTGGAAGCTAAGGCACGAGCACTATTAGAAGGGCTTCTTACTTGCTAGGCACACAGCTGCTCCCAGGCTTTGGTAGAAATGGACTCCAAAGTACTGCTCGATGTGATTCAAATGAAAGCTACATGTCAATGGCACATTAATCATATTATTTGCCAAATCTGGTCAGTCACTAGGACTGGGTAATTTCACATTCTTCATGGCTTTTGACAAGTCAATGCAGTGGTAGATGCGCTTGCTCAGCTCGCCAGCACCAACTAAATCTTCTCTTGCTATCGCTCCCATAACCTACCAAACCATGTCAAAGGAATAGTTGGTCTAGATAAGGTTCACTTTCCTTATTTGTGTTTCTCATGAGATCTCTACCTTTTCATGATTATAAATAAAGCATGACTGTTTCTTTCAAAAAAAAAAAACTTCTAGTTACCTAAAACATGTTAGATGAATAAAAATTAGGATGGTTAATGTGTTTTAGTTGGGCCCAACGCAGGAGTTTCTACATTGACATGTGTATAAAGAAAAGACTGACTAATAGTTAATTCAAGTCTTCATCACATGTAAAAATAGGCTTGAGATTAAGGTAAATAACAATTTTTTCATGGGATATAGAGAAAAAGGAAACTATAAAACTATGGACGTTGGAATTGGTTCATTTTTTGCTCAAAAAAAAAAGAAATTGCTTCATTCAGGTATCAAAATTTGTATTGCCAGATTGAAAAATAAATGGCTAATGGCTTTCTCAATAATTCAACATAAGAGTAGCAATTTCCAAGACAAAATTTAAAAAATAAAATAAAATAAACCAAACCTCCCCTTGAAACTTAAATGCATTATTTTAGGAAAATATTTAAGTAACAATCATTATGATAATGAAACAGTTTTTACTTGATATTATATGATATTATAGGTTGTCACACTTTTAGTGACTATTTAATTACCTATTAAACACATCCATCTAAATAAGATAATGTCTAAAAATTTGGTAGTAAATTTTTCATCTAAAATAGTAAGTCAACATAATAAATTAGTACTTTTTGTGTCTCGAGAAGTAAATTAGAATAAATATGAAGCTTAATTTTTTTAGGGAATAAATTACTACTTTATATCCCAAACTTACTTTTTAGAGAGTAAGTTTAGTTCAAGTAATAGTAAATTTTTATATATAAATAGTATATCTTATTGATAATGTAGTACATTTGATTAATGATCAAAACCTACAAGTTTGTGGCATAAATTTACTATTTTACTTTTAAAAACTTATATAAAACTAGTATTAGGAAGTTTATTTGAAATAGTGCTAAGATTTTTTTATTAATGATTGAAATTTAGTATTATAGTTAGTTAGTACTTGTAATATACATGTATAATATATGATTATACGTATCATTAAAAAATCTTCTTTGTTTTATACATTTTAAAAAACTATGAAAAATATTTTTACTTTTCAGACAACCCTATAAAACATGTGATAAAATTTTGTCGTATTATAGATTCTGAATTATTATTCAATTTTTTGAAAAGTTTGAAGGTTTGGATAACAATAACAACAAATCTTCCTAGTTATATATAGAATAGCACTTTCTATGTATCACGATTTCTATAATTTAATACCTATGAATATAATAAAATGATGAAGTTTGAATAAATTTATTGTTTGGGACACAAGAATAAAAGTTAAACTTGTGTTAATGTAGCATAATCTTTGAAAGTTATAGTATTTTACTCATATATTAAATTCAGTAACTTTCAAATATATTTTGTATATTTACACATGCATTTGTGTGCATTTTCTATCAAACTTTTTTTGTGTTGAATATTTAATTATATATAATATACACATGTGTTATATTTGGTATTTTATCTTTCCCAAATTTTGGTAATTCTGCTATTACTCTATTGTAAAAACTTAACATTATCCTTGTGAAGATTATACACAACCAGAATTAGTAAATTTATGAGAATAAAACCATTAGTTTTTATGGACAAATGGTACATAAACCGCTAAAAATGTCATTTTACAATAATCTTAAGTTTTTATAGATGAATGGTATGTAAATTGCTAAAATTGTCATTTTACAAATTACTAAAACTTACTATTTTATGGCTTATATTTATTATATTAGTCTGATTGATCAAAAAAATTACTGTAACTATGTGTACATTGTTTTGAAATTTACACCAATCTCACTATTACCATTATTACTGGTAATATATTCCTAATTAAAGGCACAATAAAATCAAGTCTTTTTGCATAGTTGTTATGTTTACTAGAAAATTATCAAACCACTCTTACAATACATAGTTACTCCTATACATAGTTACATTTTGTAAATAAATTAGAATAATTTTGTAAAAGATTTTATGCTTTTTCACCAATATAATCAAAAGAATTTTGCACCTTTAGAAAACAAATAGAAAGAAAGGACAATGGAATGAATATAAAGGTGCACAAATGCAATACGTATCACATCATGAGTTTGGGTCGGACCTGTTTAAATAATTTGTCAATTAGTCTTTCAACAATATATGATGGACATTGATTTCTGACAAATGAAAACATAACAACATATATCAATTATCTATTAGTGGAATTTGTAGTTTTAATACAATCAATTGAGCATATATTTCTCTTTTTTTAAGTAGCTATCATTTTGTGACTAAGGTTAAGTATTTACATTTGGATAAAGCAATGCTAATAGAACTTCAATTATCATTAATGACACTAATTTTACCTTGATAAAAGTTGGTCTAGACAATGAAGTGTTAATAACAACAATTGCTAGAATATAGCATTTTGTAAATTTTTTAGAAAATAAAAAACTAGGTTCGCAAAATATTTCACTTTTATTTTTTAAAAATCTCAACTTGATAATGAAATCGAAAGTGATTCTATTATCAAAAATATTCCTCTTCAAATTAACATTATTGAATAGATGTGAGATATAATATGGTAAAATATCTCTCATATACATGTCATGGATATTTGAGAATTTCAATAAAAAAAAATTGGTTGTTAATATAACATGGTGTTATAGTGTTTTAGGATTATTTTGTACGTGAAATGAATTTAATTTAAATTACACAATAGATTATATGTATGCATGTGTTTTTTCATTTAGCAGTTGGATCTCATTTTTATGAACATTCTCTCAAAAAAAATCCAGATCTTCTGTTAAACTATTTTTATATTAATTGTTATTTTGAGGTCATTAATGTCATTTTATTAAACCATTAGTGTTAACTGTTAATTAAGAGAGGAAATTGCAACAAAAATTAACAATAGGAGAAAAGTGCAAAATGGTCAGAAAAAGTTAGCCAAAATGATTGTGAGAGTAGAATAGGAGGAAGACAGTTGAGGAGAGTAATAGGCCCAAAAAAAATCCAGATCTTCTTCAAAGTATTTTTATACTAGTTGTTATTTTGAGGTCATTAATGTCATTTTGTTAAACATTTAGAGTTGATTGTTAATTAAGAGAGAAATTTTCAAAGAAAAATAACATTAGGGAAAAAGTGCACATTTGTCAGAAAAAATTAGTCAAGATGATTGTGAGAGTAGAATAGGAGGAAGATAATTGAGGAGAGTAATAGTCCCACTATGCTTCATAATGTAAGGAAACATGTGATTTTTTTACTTAAAGAAGCAAAATTTTTTTCATTTACTATTAGTAAGTTTAATTTAAAGAAAAACAAAATTTTGTTAGATAATGAGTAAATCTGATTACACTAAGTGTAAATTTCTATTTGTGAATATAAGTTACTCACTCCATCCCATTGAAAGTGTCTTACTTTCTATTTTTTGCTGTCCCAAAATATTTGTCATGTTTGACATTTCTAACTATTTTATACTTTGAATTTTATCTTATATCATTCATTAATGATACATAAAGACAAATGTGATGGGATTGCTTTCTACTTCTTACTTTGACCAGTACATGATTAAGAGCAAAAGTGAAACTAAAGAAAAAAAATTTTGGTCGAGTTTACTGTGCATAAAAAGCACATATCTCCAAATATGACTAAATATATGGGACAGAGTGAGTATTGTTTAGGAGACATAATTACCAATTTTATTTAAAAACTTACTAATATTAATATTAATTATTCTAATACAATATCGAAAAAGACGCTAAAAAACCTAATATGTCGCTAATGTTAATAGAAACCTACAATAGTAGAAGGTTGCCCCAATATTATTACCATAACTATCCACATTGAAGCATTGTCCATTATTTTATTACTACTTGTGATCATAGATCAAGTCTTTGTTCTAAATTTGATAATATATAGACTTCTTCATGCAGCTAAAGTTCCACTTCATTACAAATAGCTAGTAAACAATTTAATTTCTTGATGCGGATAGTATTTTTACTAATTGATCCATGCTTAGTGATGATGATCCATATTCACTGGTGGCTTCTTCTGCAACTTTCTTCCAATATTTTGCCTTATTTCTCAGTGTTTTTCCTTGCTCACCATCCATCAACTCCCTTACAACTCTCTCGACTTCATCCCTTTTAACTTCTTGCTCTATTTCGAGGCCAACTTCCCACTCTGAGCAGGCATACCTGCAGTTAATCTGTTGATCTGCATTAACTGGCCAACAGATCATTGGCACTCCAGATGATAAGCTCTCAATTGTCGAATTCCAGCCACTGTGTGTCAAAAATCCCCCTACTGAAGGATGATTGAGCACTTTCTCTTGTGGGCACCAGCCAGCTAGAAAGCCTTTATCTTTAGTTTCTGCCAAAATTTCATCTGGCAAAGCTGATGATTTCCCATCAACCAGATCAGGCCTTATAATCCACAGGAATGGATGTTTGCTATTAACTATACCCCAACAGAACTCTCCCAGCTGCTCTGGCGTAAGGGCTATGACACTACCAAAATTTACATAAAGAACAGAACTATGCTTCTGGCGGTTGAGCCACTGAAGACACTCTGCTTCTTCTTTCCACATGTTACAATCAAGAGAGTTTAAGGGGTTTTCTTTAGGAATCTTATTCAGGAGCAAGCTAAGGGGTCCAATAGCATGAACAAGTGGATACTTGGAAGATAGAAATTCTAATATCTCTTTCTCCAAGGCATCAAAAGTGTGGATAATTACTACCGAAGCTTTTGAAGCATCCTGAGCTGATTCCATCAGAAAGTGAAACAGGACATCATTAGGATCTGCTGTTCGGAGACGGCTTGGAAGATCTTTCAGACGAATACTCTTTTCTGCAATCCATTGTATGCTAGTGTTTTCCAAGTAACCATTTTTTAAGTAGCGCACATCTGCAACATCAGAGGTAATCATCAAAGCTAAGATGTGTCCTCAAATCCAAATCTTTTTCATACTACTCCTACTTAGTATGTATAACGTAATTAACCATTGAATTTACACTAGTACCTTTCAGTGGTGCTAGACCATTTTCAAAGAGAGAACAAAACTTGTAATAGCCCATTACTCCACAAGCTGCCAGGGTGAAGATAGCAGCAACAGGAATGCCAAATTCTTCAGCTGCAGCAAAAGTGAAAAACATTAAACCATCAGCGACTATGCAAGTCACTGGAGGATTTTCAGTGGAGGGATTCTCGTTGAGTTTCACAAGGAGGTTCCTGAAGGGAGCAAGAAAGTTGTGCATAATGGATTCACAAAGGGCACTAGCGTCTTGGCTGGAATCTGAATCAGAAGGAGACAGGCCATCTGGGATAGTTTCGAAACGGAAGTCCGGCAAGCACTCCAGAAAACTTGGACCTTTAGATCTGAGCAACCGTTTGTGGTTGAAATCTGTGTTAACAAAAGTAATGAAGAAGCCCCTGTGGTGGAGGAGTTTTGCTAGATTCATTGTGGCTTTGATGTGGCTTTGATGTGGATATGCTATACAAACTGCATGGGGCTTAATAGCCTCTGCCATTCTACAGATTCAACTCCACTGTCTTACGGCTACAGTGTGGGATGGGTAGCAAGAGGAAAAATTGGGCTGGGGAGGGGAGAGGACGTTGACTAGCTATGCTTGGGTCTTTTTAGACTTTTTATCTGGGGCTTTGTGGACTTCATTTTGCGTGTAAAATATTGGGTCAGGACCTCACAAGTTAAAATTTGTCTAGTTCAAACCGATTGGTGTAATTGCTACAACGTTTGGTACACAAAGCGTACAACTTCAGGTTTGTAGAGTTTATGTACTCACAGTCACCGTCTGCGTTGCTGCTTTCCTCCAAACAATATATACTGCACGCTTTTGTAAAAGACGTACAAACAGGTCGCTAAGCCCTCTTAGACATATTTATTTTTCTTAGACATATTTATTAGGATTGTGAAAATCTGTAAATATTAAGAATATGAAAGCATCTCGCCATGTCAGTGCTCTTTATCTATGTAATATAAATATATGCAACATCTCCCTATGTTAGTACTCTCTATCTATGTAAATATATGTAGTTAGTAATAGGTTCAAACCATTATTATTTTTTACTTCTTTACTGTAAACTTATATGCCTACAAAGCCAACACAAAGTTGACTTAGTTTGTAATAAAGGGTGACTTCCTCACAAAAGATTGAGTGTTCGAATTTTACTGTCAAAATAAGAGATATATTGATAAATGATTTGTAAGAACCTTTATAAATGACTCGTGGTTTCAGAAGCGAGTCCTGACTCATAGTGGTGATCAAAGCTGAACCCACTCAAATATTTTTTTTTTTACCAAAAAAAAATTGATGTATACAAATGTTGCAGTACTTCCTTCTATGACATTGAACGCGCTGCTTTTCAACGACATTTTCATTATGATAAGAGCAAATTACTCAAAAAAGTCATGAATTTTTTTGAATAGTAGAGTTTTGATCACTCAAATTTTAAGAGTATGTATTTACCTACTAAACTATTAGAAGTATAAATTTTAGGTTATTCTATTTATTTTTACAGTTTAATCTACCATATATAAGGGTCGCACGAATTACGAGATATAATCAGGTTTAACATATTTAACTATGAAAATAAAAAAAAGTCTAAAATTTACACTTATAATAGTTTAGTAAGTAAGTACATACTCTTAAAAATTGAATAACCAAAACTCTACTATTCTAAAAGTTTGATCCCTATGGCGGTGATTTGCTCTTACAATAATATCTGGCAACTTCACCCCTTAAAAGCGAGACCCAAATCAACTAGTCTTAAGGGAGAGAAAAGTGTGAGTTGGGTCATGAACAGTACATATGATCCCCTATTAACACTTTGAGTGGGTGGGCAGTTTTAGAATTTCAGTTGAAGTTTGATAGGCTGGCATTGCTGGTTTTGGAGATAATGTGCGGTAGACGTGGCTGGGTGTTTCTTTATCATCTTTACCTCTCGTTTGACTGTTATACACCAGAATTATTAACTGATTCGTCTTTTTTAGGCCGATAACTGTAGTGCGGTCGGGAACTTGTACATCGGAGTATAATACAGTCTCTTTCTCCTTCATTTGATTTTTCGTCGTCTTTTTATACCCCACAAACATTCCATTATCAAATACCACAGCTGCCTCCATGTCCCCTTCATCCTCACCTAAGCCACATCTTACAAGATATAAAAGTACCAAGCTCAAGTTACTGTAGCAATTGTGGTCCGCGGTAATTTTCATCAATTTGAGGGGCCTTTGGTTAGGGTGTCTTAGCGGGTTGTGCACTTAGTGGGTTATTGCAGTAATTTAGACCAATCTGAGGGCCCTTTGGTTACGGTGGTGCCAATAACTATTCTTCATTTGTTGGTGATTGCATGGAGCCACATTAGACTGGTTATTGGTGTAATATTGGCCAATTCAAGGAACTAATCGTTCCTAATTACAATTAGAAATATATGATATAAAATCAAATAGGTGTAATATTAGCCACACTAGACCGGTTATTGGTGTAATATTGGCCAATTCAAGGAACTAATCGTTCCTAATTACAATTAGAGTGTTAAAAAAATCAAAATTTCAATTCAAAATGAAAAATTTAACTAATTTAACAATACTAAAACTATTGACTAGCTAACTAATTTAACTATAATAAAATCAAAATTTTCCTAATTACAATTAGAAATATATGATATAAAATCAAATAGGTGTAATATTAGCCACATTAGACCGGTTATTGGTGTAATATTGGCCAATTCAAGGAGCTAATCGTTCCTAATTACAATTAGAGTGTTAAAAAAAATCAAAATTTCAATTCAAAATGAAAAATTTAACTAATTTAACTATACTTAAACTATTGACTAGCTAACTAATTTAACTATAATAAAATCAAAATGAAAATTTTAACTAAATTAACTATGCTAAACTAAAACTATTGACTGGCTAATAGCAGATGATAATTAGAATTTAATTGAGTGTTGACTAGCTAATTAGAATTTAACTAATTTAACTATACTAAAACTATTGACTAGCTAACTAATTTAACTATAATAAAATCAAATTTTGAATTCAAAATGAAAAATTTAACTAATTTAACTATACTAAAACTATTGACTAGCTAATAGTAGATGATAATTAGAATTCAATTGAGTGTTAACAAAAATCAGAATTTAACTATACTAACTTAGTTACTACCTAAGTTATTATATGAGCCTAACAATTAGGATAACCCATAAAAGAAATTATAACATATCAAAGGAACAATAAAAAATAAAACAAAATAATCCTTTCCAAATTATCAACAAAAATCATTTAGGCATGACAAACCTAATACAATTAATTATCTCTCCTGTAAGTATATTTACTCCAGATTCAATAACACGTATGTCATTATTATAGACAAATATTCTCACCACATGCACATGAATTTCCATTTGGATACCATTACATGCATTGCATTATAAACAGACTAAAATTATACATGCTAAGCTTAAACCTGGGCATTGCCTTTTAGTGGGGTTTATTGAATCGGGTGCATGTTAGTGGGTGCTGTTGTAGGTGACTGTGTGGCGCTATATTGTGTATAGGGTGCGTTGAGTCATTGTCCAGTTGGCTGCTGCATGGTACGTTTGGTCATTGTTGAGCAAATGCTGGATTGATCCGAGTTCGCTGGGTGACTGTGATGTCAGTTTAACTCCGTTGTTTTTCGCTTTCGGTTAGGCTATAGGGAGCTTTCTTCTCTTCTTTCTTTCAGGTTCTCTTCTATTTATTAGTTTTTTATTTTTTCTTTTGTATGTGTTGCCCATAATAACTAAATCCTATCACGCCATTGCATCAGTATTACCATACAACACTCTTCTCATAAATAACACCAAAATTATATATACATATTAAACACAAACCTGGACAGTGCTTGGCGTGGCACCCCAAAACTAGTTATATATACTTTTTCAAAGTGCACAAAAATCACCCATTTAAAATTCATAGACGTGGTTTCCAAGTTGAAATTCGGTTTTTCAATTGACAAGTTTCCATTTCAAATATTATCAGCACTCCGATATCTGGAAAATTAATGGGTACCTTTTTTGTTTTCTTTCTCTCTTCAATTATATATTAGGATTTTACGAATGAATATGTATGGTTACCATCTTCTCTATTTTCAAAGCATAAAAAAAAGAATCGTGTTTATATTTTGTCATTCAATAGGGTGGTTGCATAACCATCGTTTGGATGATTCGTGATTTTTTTTGGGAAATTTCATGGAGTCCGCCTTGTGATTTTGAGAATGTTTGGATGGTGAGGATGGAATATTTTCCCATCGTTTAGTTGATTTCTATCTGTAACGACCCCACCGTACCCAGAGGCGTACCAAAGGGCTTAGCAGGCCGTCTGCCTAGCTCGCTCCAGGACTCGAAAATAAAAACTAATAACAACTATTCACAACCAAACGGTTACTATACACATTATATACATGCTCAAAAGTTCACTATGTACATCATATACAGCAACAAAAGTGCTCTATGTACAATTCAAAAGTAGAAGTCCGGACTACTGCTTCATGCTATCACTACAACTATAACCATAAGGTGGACCCTAAGGTGGGTCCGAACACTTATCACTATTACTATTACACGCATATCAATTGCCCAAAGAAAGGTATTAAACCTAACTAAACTAGTCGAACATCCAAATGTGGTCCCCGCGTCGACCCCTGTAAGGAAAACAAAGGGAAGGGTAAGCTAAACGCTTAGTAAGTACGCAGGGGTAAAAGCGTAAATTTCACATGGTAGGAGCAATTAAAGTCACATAGTACCAAGTTAAAAGCAAAATAATAACACAGATGTAGGATACAGATTGGCTTCAAAGCCAAGTAGTTTGTCATGATTGACCACCTGCCGACACTCCGTCGACCGCAATTTATGGTCCGTAGAGCTCCACTTGTCAACCCGCCGTCCACCTTAGCACCCACACTGGCCAGTCACCCACACACACATAATAGCTCGAGCAAGGTTGGTTCATGCACACAGGTTCACATATTTGGTTCACAAACCAATTCACATATTTAATTAACCTGATGATCTCAAGTCTAAGTTAGACTAGCTCCGACCAAGCTCCTACCGGCTCGAATAGTCCAACTAGGTCCTGAGATCGGGCCCCACACATATCACAAATGTCACCCCGAGCTACAAGCTTTAGGGGTTCAGTCCCAACAGCATGCTATTTACACATATCAAGTACAAGTACATGTACATTTTAGGGTTTAGGTCGAGTGTGACAAAGTACACCCTCACCTAAAATCCTTTCATTCAAAGCATAACACATAAGGGCGTTGACTTAGACACATAGCCCTAGATACTTACCAAAGTAGAAAAGAGCTACAACTAAGCAAAAGCGTCGTCCACTCCGCTAGCAGGCCCCAGCAGCCGCCTCTAGCTCGTCGCGGTCTGCAATAGATGATTGCGTCACAATAGGCCATAAACAGTTATCAAATGGCAAATCATAAGCAAAACGACAAAAATGACACGCGCGCGCGCGGAAACGACAGACGGAAACGGAAACGGTCGGTGAAAACGGAAACGGCCGTTAGTGCGGAAATGGCAGATTTGCTACCTCTTTTCATTTTGATCATAAGTTGGGCTACAAGTGTCGGTTTAAGGCGTATGAGACGCTGTTTCGAAGCTAAGAGGATACACTATAACTTTTGTGAAGACCTCAAGAACTGAAACCGGGATCTTCAGTACCAAACGAACCAAACAAATTGGGTCACGAAAGCTGTCCAAGGTCAAATGGTCAGTTTCAGGTGTGCTGGCCGTTTTATATGCTACACATATCCAATTGATCTGAAACTTTACAGTTAGAAAGTTCATTCCAAGATGAACAACTTTCATGAAGGCTGGAAAACCTGAATCCAAACGTAAATAGGTCATCTAGACCAAAACAGGTTCGGACAGATTAAGGTCATTTTCGCGGACAGGCCCTGTTTGATTGGCTATATCTCAGGTTTTATAAATCCGATTCATGAAATTCCAAAGGCATTGGAAAGCTCTGATATAGGACTATAAGTTTGGTGTTTTGGTCATTAGCCCAAACAGCTTGTAACCTGGTCAAATTCGAAGCCAAAGTTCCAGTTTTAAACTGTCTTGGTTTGCTGTTTTGCTGAACTAACGCGCGCAGTCGCGTGAAACGAATTCGCACCACACACACAAGTTTCTAAGCCATTGCTACATCATTCTAACACATATAAAGCACTCCCTAATTGCCCTATCAAGACTCCCGAAATACCTCATGAAAACAGCCCCTAAACCCTAACCTTTTCTAACCAAAAAGGCAAGTTCCACATTCATTAACATCTCTAACCAAAGCTAATCCATATCTAACCAAGGCATAATCATTTAAGCCCTAATCAAACCCAAAACATCAGCCCCTCAACCTAGGGTTTCTTACCCAAATTTCGGACATCATCACACCTCACCCAACAAACGAAATTAACAACTTAAGCAAGTCATTTACAAGCTCAATTTCACCACCAAAGCATTAATCTAACATAAACCATAGAAACCCTAATTTGTCTTATCTTGGCCGAAATTCAAGACATCCAATTTGAGCAAAATTAAACCATAAAACCACCAAGAATTACAACTATATCATCAACAAAGGCAATAACAACAAGAATCAACAATTTCAAAGGCTACAAGCCTTAATCCTCCAAGCAACTTTCAAGAGGAGTTTCTTACCTCCAACTAAGATGTAGTACAAGAGTAGGACAACCTCCACCAAGCTCCAAGATGCTCCTATTCAAGTTTCAAGACCAAAGGTGAAAGCTCCAAGTGCAAGAATTTTGCAAAGTTTCTTCTCCTTTTCTCTTGTCTCTCTCACGGCTCACTCTTTTTTTTTTTTTTTCTCTTGTTGTTTTGACTTATAGCACTTATGGTTTCTTATGTCTTATGACTTAAGGGTTATAAAACAAACCCATCCAACAACTAAAGATATTTTCCTACGTCAACCAATCACAAAATAGCATAGGAATTGCCTTTAAGTCCTTGCAACCTTGTCTTGCCAAATCCTCCACTCTTGCCCTAATAACTTTCATTTTCTATCATATTACTCCATAGGACTTAATCTTAGCTTAATCCAAATGCCCTAATCTCACTTAGCAATTGCACTAATCACCCTTAAACCTTACTTACCTATTCTAAATCAATCTTTATCACACTTAAAATCAACCAAATAACCACTTTTATGTCAAGGCCAAAATTAAAGTATAAACTAACTTAAACACTTTAAACCAAGGGTTAACTAGGGTTTCTCCTCGTTTAGGGTTTTCTAACCTTTTAAACCCACTTAACCCTATATCAATCTATACAAACACATACCTACACATGTCTAATACACATTCAAACATGCAATTGCAATAGAAATGGCTATCTAGGGTTTCGCTTAAAAATTTTCGATTTTTGAGCAATTAGGGTTTCTCAAATTCCCAATTAGGGATTTTCGGATTATTTGGAATAAAAATCACACTAAAACTTATTATTTTCACATAAAATCGCAATTTAGGGCAACCGGGGTCTCACACTATCTCAAGTTAGCATAGTAGTGGTAATTCCAGTTTATTATGTAGTATATGAATGAATAAATTCTTCCCTAAACTTTTGCTTCAACTAAGAGCATGACAAGAGCTTGAGATTTAACAGTCGCATAGCACCGGTACAAGTGCACAGATTGCAACTTTTGACGTTAAAAGTTGCTGTAATAGGCAGTGGCGGAGCTAGGAATTAACTTGGGGGGGTGAGTCTATAGCAATGAAAGTAAAATATATTTACAAAAAAAAATAATGTGAACATATATACCACAAGATTAGATTTTTTGCAACCTGCTCAGAATTTTGCTTCTCAATAATTTTATCAAGATGTTGCAATGAGTTTCCCAAATCATGATAGCATTGCATTGCCACTTTGTGTGATGAGTTAGGATCTTTTCCAATGTGATTTAAAAAAGCACAATTTTTTCCATCATTTACCTTCTTCCATGATCTAAATCCACTAGTTGTGAAGGCCATTGATCCAAAATGGTCCGTTGGCTTGGAAAAAAGTGAGCAAGGAAGACAAAAGGCAGCATTTTTTGTTGGAGAAAATTCCAACCAATCTGGAAACAATTTATACCAAGAGAAAAGGAAACGTCGACCCTTCTTGTCAACAACCATTGATTCAATCGGAAGCTCAGGTTGGTATGGACCAAACTTAATATATGCTCTCCGTACCTCATCCCTTTGATACTCTAGATATTCCCAAATGAATTTTCTCTTTCCAGGATCACGTTCTATGGATGAAATATCAAACTCTAATGATTCAGCTCTACAAAATTTCTTTGTTTGATGCTTAGGAGAAGAATCACGAAGAGGACAAGGAATTTCACCACTTCCACTTGGTTTTAGACGTCTTTTCTTGAAAAAAGAATCAATTGTCCTGTTGGCCATTACCACTATATTTGCAACAAACAACAACCTATAATCGAAATAAAATTAATTGAGAAATGCTAATTATGGCCTATAGAGATGGAATAAAAGCAGCAAGAACATTTGCAACCTAAGTAGACATAAGTGACATGCACAAAGTATTATTCAATAATAAAATGCAAACAAATGATAAAAGATCTCCATTAGAGCAGAACAAGTTCTCATTTCAAACATATCTCAAGGAAGTTTCATAGCTTGTTATTAAATCGGCTGAACTTGAACAACTAACACCTACTTGAACTCATCAACTACTGTAATCCGAAAAATAATCAATAACTATCCATGCCAGTAAAAGTTTCTATAGTCTAAACAAGCATTACTTTAAAGTATAAACGGAAACCGACCATAATAAATATGTACAATTTAAACTCCTTAAATTGCATAGCAAATTCTCAGCACAATGTCGAGAAACAAAGATAGACAATTCTAGAGGAACAAATATTCAGGAGGTCTTACTGCCTGCTGTCTAGAAAACCATGATAAATAAAGCAATGATAAAATAAAATCAGTAAAATGACAAGCAGAAAACTAAAACTCAAATGCGACAAGTTATTTGCCCAATAAAACTCAATGCTACAAGTACGAAAAATAATACAAGTCCCTCTCGAGCAATTCATCAAACAACTAGCGGGCGAACTTTTTACACCCACATTTCACTAAATAAATGCAATGTCAAACTAACCTGGTAAATGGTAATAGCTACAATAGTCTGAAATGGTATTGATGATCAGTGTTAATTTATCTGGCATTGCAATTTAAAGGTCAATTTAAGCAACCAATGTCTAATTCATTAACCTGCTCTGATGATACAATAATATGAAACAACCCCTTTACTTCCTGAAAAAAAAAAAGACAGGTTCAGCAAATGCTAAAAGAAAAATTACCTAGACGGCTAGACCATGCAAAATGCAATGGTACAATCCTTAGCCAGCAGGGGAAGGTCTTCACAGGAGAAAGTTTCTTCAAGCCTTCACAGGAGAAAGTTCTTCAAGGCTCAAGCCTTTGACGTTTCTATTTTCTACTTTGACGTTTCTACTTAGGAAGAAGAATTGTAGCAGTCAATTGCCAAGTTAACTAACTGGCTATCTTTTCTTTGCACTTCATACGTTAAGAAAATAATTCTCTGTTATTTGGACTTTCAAAGATTATTATTTGGGCCCTTGGGGGGCAAAATGAATTTTTTGATTAATTTTTGGGGGGGTAAAACATAATAATAAAAAAAATTTTACTTAGAATTTTTTTTTTTTAACAATTGGAGGGGGGGCGGTTGCCCCCCTGGCCCCCCCTTCCCTCTGCCCCTGGTAATAGGAATGATGCATATGAGCAAGCCAAAAACCAAATGCCTCATGGAAGTTGTATGGATATTGTTGATGTGAAACCCCGATCTAGACAACCAAAATACCATGGCTTAGGCAGCGAAAATTTGACCCAACTAATCCCTAGAAGTCACGAACAATTTTGATATTATCTCAACCCGTAACTACTCGAATTAACGAACCAAATTGGAGGTAGTAGAACGCCACAATCAAGGAGATACTCGATTGATAAGTTCGGGTGAATAACTTGAGAAGATTCTCAAGTATTCAAAGGAAACTCTCTTGCCAAAGAGAAAGTGAAAACTCACTAATTGTATTTAATAGCCAAAAAACTGACCCCAAAACAAAGAGGAAGTGGGGCTATTTATAGCCCTTACAAGCATTAACCCTAATCCAAAAATTGACCAAACTACCCTACATACTTAAGGAAGATTTTGGGCCTCACTTACTAACAAATGGGCCACAATTAAACTAGCTTAATTATCTAGACTTTCTAAAGCGAGAAATAACCAAAATCAACGAGGAAATCAACTAATCCTACTAAACTCAAGTATTCGTGCAATCAACTGGTCTTCACTTGAATCTTCCAATTCCCCGTGTGCTTGAATGGGCCTTGGTCTTTATATTCTCATCATTCCCCTCCTCTTAAAGGCGATTTGTCCCCAAATCATGACTCTCTTACAAAACAAAAGTGATGAGAGCATGTGTATAGTCACCAAGCAGCCTGCATGTTGCCTTCTTAAGCGAAGAATGATCATGACATCCTTGTGTGGAACAAGGACAACTCGTGGTGGTGGTAGATACATGTTGCGGACAGCAAGATTTCCATGACAATGGTTACACAAGCGACGTCTCAACCCTATGGGTGGATCGTGAGCGGACGCCCGGTGAACCAAGGTTTGGTTAGGCTGCGAGTTGTACGCATCAAGACGTGCAAACACTGCATCAAAGGCCAATGTAACTCGACTAGTGTTGGTTGGAATTACTTGACCAGCACTCTCTTCGCAGATCTCTATGGTTGCGGGTATTGCACACTGCAAGATAAAGGATATCTGACCACGAACAACCTGCACAAATGAAAACACGTTAAACACCACCAAGGTGGAACGATCCAGCTCCCAGTGCCCGATGTTGTCCTCAGGCTTAGCGAGCAGGATCAATGTTCGCCCTTTCTTTTCCTTGCCTTCTAATCGATCCAACTCCCATTCCCTCTGTAAAACATTTTGGTCCTCTCGAACTTGTGTAGGTGAGAGTGGAACAAGTATGATCCTTATCCCTTTATGCATGAACGAGTATTTGTTGGAATGACCTTCATAAGTAACCTCGCGATCAAATTGCCAAGGTCTTCCAAGAATAAGATGGGCAGCTTGCATAGGAACCACGTCACACACCAACTCATCCTCATATCTCCCAATGTTAAACTTCACAGAAACCTGCTTGGACACTCGCACTTCGCCGCAATCACTAAACCATTGAAGCTTATATGGTGTAGGGTGATCTTGGACAGGTAGGTGTAACTTCTTGACAAATAAGGCACTGGCGACATTGGTACAACTTCCTCCGTCGATAATCAAGCTACACACTTTCCCGTTAACTAGACATCGGGTATAGAAGATGTTGGTACGCTGCTCTTCTTCATTTGTGCGTTGAGCACTCAATGCCAACCTTGTAACAAGGCCTAGTCCAACTGGTTGGTCAGGGGCAATTATCTCTTCTTCCTCAACCAATGGTGGCATGCCTTCATACTCATCCTCCTCATCCGTTAGCACTTCACCACTTGGAAGCATGAGCATGGTCCTTCGGTTTGGGCATTGGGACGCGATGTGACCGAAACCTTGACACTTAAAGCACTTAGTGTCGCGGTTTCTAGGTTTAGATGCCCCTAGATCAGCCTTAAATTCGGCCCTTTGGGTCGGTGTTGAAGATGACGAACCAGGCACCCATGCTCCATTCGAAACCCCACTTGCCTTGGCTGACTTTTGCTCACTCGTGTGGGTAATCTCGCCTTTATACTGCTGAGTTCTCCAATTTCCAGATTGGACGTTGGAGCTTTGGTGGGGGATACCCCTCCTCTTGAGCCTCCTTTCCACCTTGATAGCTTTGTCCAATAATTCATCCATGTCAAGATAATGTTGGAGCTCCACAACATCTGCAATTTCAGCGTGTAGTCCTCTCAGGAAACGTGCCATGGTTGCCTCTATATCCTCCCGAACATCAGCCCGCAGCATGGCCATCTCCATCTCCTTGAAGTAATCCTCAACCGTCATACTACCTTGGGTGAGAGTTTGCAATTTATGGTGCAAATCCCTGTGGTAATACGCTGGTATGAAGCGCTTCCTCATGATCCTTTTGAGTTCTTCCCAGGTGCGAATGAGTGGTGCTTCATTTCTCCTTTGTCTGGTGCGAATCTGATCCCACCAAACGGCTGCGTATTCAGTGAACTCAATGGTTGCCAACTTTACTTTTTGGGACTCTGAGTAGTGGTTGCAGTCAAAGAGCATCTCAATCTTCCTCTCCCATTCCAAATATGCTTCAGGGTCCGACTTGCCTGGGAAGGTAGGAATTTTGAGCTTGATTCCCTTTAGTTCATCATCCCCTTGATTAGGGATGCGTTTATAATTCCGGAATCGGTTTCCATCTGCCATGTCCTCCTCATTGTTCGAATCACCTAACTCCTCCACGTATGGTTGTCTCTTGGAGGCATTCTTGCCTAGGGTTGATTGCTCCACCTTATTCTCCAGTGTATCAATTCTCTGAGCCATGCGATCAATGGCGCCTGTTAATGCTTCAAGAACATGTTTCATGTCATAAGGGTCACTTGTCGCATGAGTTTGAGACATGTTTATAGAGTACCTGCAAGGCTCAACAAACAGTTAGTAGAAACTGCCTCACTCACTCCCTTAGTGTATCACTCACCCTCGTGTATGTCACTCAAAGCGCTCCAATGGACTTACCAAACACCTTTACCTGTTGGGTTAGGTAGTTTGAGAAATGCTGTTCAAGCCCAAATAATTGTCACCAACTTCTTCCTCAAGAGTAATCACGGAGATGTAGGAGAAAGTGTAGGGAAGTGTTCCTAAAAGCTAGGAGAAAATGTAGGGGAAAATATAGAAGAAAGTGTAAGAGATTGTTCCTAAAATCTAGGAAGAGAATATAGGAGAGTTTCCTAAAGTGGATGAGAGAATATAAGAAAGGTCCTAAAAATGTATAAGAGAATTTAGAAAAGTTTCCTAAAAATAGATGGGAGACTTTAGGAAAGTTTCCAAAAGAAATGGATGAGAGAGTTTAGGAAAGTTTCCTAAAAATGGATGAGAGAATTTAGGAAAGTTTCCTAAAAAAATGGATGAGAGAATTTAGGAAAGTTTTCAAAAAAAATGAATGAGAGAGTTTGGGAAAGTTTCCTAAAAAGGTAGCAGAGAGAGTGTCCAAGTGAGTACAAAGAGTTATCCAAATGCTTTACTTAGTTTCCCAATTGATTTTGGAAACAAGTTAGTTTTTGGAAACCCTTTGAAAATCCTTTTCCTCTTGAACAACTTTTGGTAACCTTCTTGAAACAACTTTTGGTAATCTTCTTGAAACAACTTTTGGTAACCTTCTTGAAACAACCTTTGGTAATCTTCTTGAAACAACTTTTGGTAACTTCCAAATTCTACTCCAAGAAAGATTACACAAATCAGATTTGGTTCCCTATTCAAAACAATTCGATTGCCACTTTCTTTCCTTTCCTTTTTTTTTCTTGCCAACCGATTCCTCTTTTCTTTCTTTTTCTTTTCGTTTTTGTTTTCTGTTTTTTTTTCTTGACTACAACTATCAACCACGACACAAAACAAGGAAGTCCACAAATAATAACTACCAAAAACTCCAAGATCTTTCAAGAACTTTCAAGGAAGTTGTCAGGAACTTCAGAAATTTCAAGATTGTGGTCAAGAATTCAAGAAGCTCAAGATTATTGTAAGTTCTCTTCAAGATTCACAAAATTCCAACAAGTTTTGCCAAAATTCAGATTTGAAAACCAAGTAAACAAGTTGGATAACACAAACAACAAGGCTGGACAGATTTGTATTCGGATGAACAGTAACTATGAACAGTGTCGGCGAACAGTATCGGTGAACAGTGTCGGTGAACAGTCAAAGAACAGTAATAATTTTTTTTTTGGTTCTAAACAAACGAACAGATTGGGATTAAACATATATGACTCGAAATAAATGAAAAAAAAAGATATAAACTGGTGGTTGTCGACTAGCTCTGGTACCAACTGATGTGAAACCCCGATCTAGACAACCAAAACACCATGGCTTAGGCAGCGGAAATTTGACCCAACTAATCCCTAGAAGTCACGAACAATTTTGATATTATCTCAACCCGTAACTACTCGAATTAACGAACCAAATTGGAGGTAGTAGAACGCCACAATCAAGGAGATACTCGATTGATAAGTTCGGGTGAATAACTTGAGAAGATTCTCAAGTATTCAAAGGAAACTCTCTTGCCAAAAAGAAAGTGAAAACTCACTAATTGTATTTAATAACCAAAAAACTGATCCCAAAACAAAGAGAAAGTGGGGCTATTTATAGCCCTTACAAGCATTAACCCTAATCCAAAAATTGACCAAACTACCCTACATACTTAAGGAAGATTTTGGGCCTCACTTACTAACAAATGGGCCGCAATTAAACTAGTTTAATTACCTAGACTTTCTAAAGCGAGAAATAACCAAAATCAACGAGGAAATCAACTAATCCTACTAAACTCAAGTATTCGTGCAATCAACTGGTCTTCACTTGAATCTTCCAATTCCCCGTGTGCTTGAATGGGCCTTGGTCTTTATATTCTCATCAATTGTAGAGGTTAAGACCTCCTACTGGAGATCTATTGTGGGTTTATCACCTCGCCACCGTCTTGGGTTTAAGAGTCTGTTGGTGCTTGGGAGGCCCAGCTCAAGTGATACCAGGATCCAACCTTAAGACCCCTTATCCAAGGAACCAGGGTTCGAATCCTGGGGAGGCCCTCCAAAGCACCAACAGGCTCTTAAACCCAAGACGGTGCCGCGGTTACAAACCCACAATAGGCCTACAGTAGGAGGTCTTAACCTCTACAGATATATTACAACATAAGTCAAAGGGAATTGTTCGTTGGCATGCATCATGTCTACCCATGGATCAAGAAATAATCAAAATCCTCCACCTCAATATGTTTCATTTCGATTTGAGTGGTACTGTACTTGGAGACTTGTGAGCTGTGACAATCATTGCAAACTATCTTTTATGTGATACGTATCAATATACATATCCTTCTCTTATGCTTTTGATGCGGAAGCGTAAACCAAAAGAAAAAGCCACACGAATAAATTCCTAAACACGAGATTCTAGGAAACAAAAAGAAAATATCAATCCATTGGAAAATTTCAATAAAAGATTGATAAAGTTGAATAGGAATGCTGGAAAATAGTTAGAATTTGGCTATTTATAGATTATAATATTTATTAGTAAAAATAAGGGGAAAAAATGATGTAAAATAACAAAGCTACGTAAAAGACCGATGTGGATCCGTAGAGGGATCCGCGAGTGTCGAGTCGCGGATCCAAGCCTCCTTCCCAAGATCCATATTGGTCCAAAAATCATCAGACACCCATTCTACATCAATTTCTTATAAGCTCCATGCAGTTTTAATTAGGTGTTCGGGCCATTGAGAACAAGGGGCCAGAACGGTTACTGGGAAAATTGTTCAGGGCGATTTTGTGTATAATGCATACGGAATAACTTTGTTTGTATACGACATAACTTATTTTCAATAACAGTAACTATAGAATAAAATTTTATAAGTCCCACACATTGTGTGAAAAGCGAGGTACAAAATGAAATCTGAATCTTACATTTTTTTTAGTTAAATTTTGGTCATGAACTGCCAGGAAAGGACTGCCCCTCTTCCAGCCATTGATGTTTTGGTGACGATTTGGATTTCTGTAGATCTGGATTGATGGTGAACCGAAGATGGTGACACAAAGTATTGTATATTTACAGACCATCAGACAAAGGGAACACATTGAAAAGCAATTATCGCAATTAAACCAGTTAGTATTTTTCTCGCTATCGGTTAATTAATTTCCAATTAACAAGCCACTGTGCATCTATTCTAGGTCATTTCCTACTGCTCATGCCTCTGAAACTTGACTCTGTTAAAGTTCTTCCACCTGAATGGCCATTCTCATAGCTGTGTTCATTTGACTAACATGAATGATTGTGAGCCATTTTCAAGACTGTTTTGTGTATTAAGTCCAACATGTCCATTTAGAATTCAATTAGGATACTATTAGGAGATGACTACCATTTTGAGGAGGTAGATAACTAACTAATAGAATTCACAACGTGGCAGGCAATCCTTCTGGAAACAGAGGGGGCATAGACAATCTCTGGGGACAGGATTTGAAACCCTAAAATTGTATTTCTTTTCTTTGTCCTAAAAATTGGATAACTGAACTTTTGTTTAAGTGGATATAATCAACCTTACCAACTGTTTAAGGTTCCGTTGGGATTACAGTGACTTATAAAGAAACAGTATTGATACAAATACTTTTAACAAAATTACTTTTAAATTATCAAAACTGGATTCATTAAATTATAGGAAATTGATTATCAAATACCCTAGAATTATTTTTTATACTTAAAAGTGTTGTTTTTATTATAAATACACCACAACTCGAAACGAGGCTAAATCAGAATTGACATGAAAAGAATATGGTATTGTTGTCGGATAGCTAATCTCCAGATTGAATAGTTTCTTTTTAAAAAAAATCTGAACATTGAATTCAAGTTTCGGGCTTAACCTTTCATGGAATAGATTTACACATCGTGGCAATCGTATATCTTGTTGCTGCGAGCCATACATAATGCTCTTATTGGCAAAAACTGCCATCATGCCAAAATGATTGGTAGGTGTAAAATTTTTTTGTTTTTCTTTCTTTCTTTATTGCATCTTTTTGTGATACTTGAGCCATTAATTGTTTTTCTTTTTGTTTTTTTCATGCCAAATCTGCCAACTTGCCCTTAAGGATCAATGAAATTTAGGAGTACAAATTGACTAAGTCACTTGACATGAACTCAACGTTGATCAAGCAAGAGTCAATTTTGAGCTTACTTGTTTGTCTGCAAGTCAATTTCGAGTCATGAAATGTTAAACTCTTGTATGTATGTATGTATGTGTGTGTATATATATATATATATGTTTCAAATATCAATTACATCTCCTGTTTGAAACTTATGGAATATTAATTTATCTTATGTAAGCTTGATTAGGCTTGAGATCTTGGCTCAAGCTTGAGTATGATAAAATGAAGTGAAGTTCAACTTTTAAAAGCTCACTAGAGCTCGACAAGCTCGAGCTTAGGTATTTTATCTCGAGATCAATTTGACTCAAATGCATCTTATAGTAATATGATTTCTTAAAACAAAAACCATACTAAGTTCCAACAACATAAATGATTCGGTAAAGGAATCAAATCAATTTCAAACTTATTAATATTCGACTTTGGTAAAATTAATACAAAACTAATATAGCTTGAAAAATTTAAAGAGTTTTGTCATTTGTGCATGTACAATGAAGATCGAAGAGATGAATACAGTGCCAGAACCTGATGTGGAATTTGGGTAAATTCTCTTTTAAACAATTAGCTTGTGGTGTATTGTGATTTCATTAGCACGAAGGTTTTAGTGATTGCAAAAGATTGCAGTCAATATATAAGTTAATGTCTTCCTCTTGTTACTTATTGCATGTTTGTTGATTTTATGCATCAAAATTTGTTAATTGTTCTGCACTTGTTGCTCGAATCCCAAATAGATTATCAAGATTTCATTTCGTTGGTTTCTTACCCTAGTTATTTTTTTCCTTCAATTGAAGGTCAAGTTCTAGAACCAAAGATCCTTCCACAGTATTAAGGTTGTTTCCGATGCCGAAAAAAATTGCTGTAAAAGGCAATGTTTATCGAATTTTGTTTTCATTCATCGATGCCTCTGAGGAAGTGCAGGCGCTCAAGGACGGAAAATGGTGCAATTTGGATGAATCATCAAGCTTTATTGACGAACCTATTGTCGTCGTTGCTTCTTCCAATGGTTTTCTCCTTTGCTGTACTGTTGAGTACCAAAAGGATGTTACAGTTGTAACATCCGAAGGTGAAGGAAAAAGCTATTTCATTTGCAAGCCTGTCACAAGCATGGTTCGCAGTCGTGGGTTGAGGTCGCAGTTATTCCACATCCTTCGCAGCATATCGGTTCAATATCGAGTAATACGTATATTATAACACATAAAAATTCTAAAAAATATGAAAAAAATTACTCAAAATAAAATTACCATAACGGTCATAATTTGAAAAAATATCCGAGTAGACTCGAATATTTTAACCCATTACATACATCACGGATTCAAATCGGTCAATATCGATCGAGTCAGAGGAAATCGTCGCAAATATAAAATTATCCATGATCAGGACCGGAATCGTATTGGTCCTTTCCGTTCCGATTATAGCTCGATCGATTCATATCGGACTCGGTCGAGATGGCTAACTGTTAGCCCCTTAAGGCGCGGTCCAGACGGGACGCGCGCGGCCGTGGCCAATTTCAGCCAGTCGTGGCCTAGGTGGGAAGGCCGAAGATGAAGCTTGTTGGAAACGAATGGACAAGTGTTTGATGATGTTTTCCTAGCCTAAGTATGGGTTGGGAAAAATTTTAGAGGCATCAGATGTCTCTAAGTTAGTGGGGGAAAAAGGGGTGCCTCTACTAACGGTTCTAAATTTTCCTTTAGAACATATATATAAAGGGATAACTGTGACTAAGTCAAGTCAAGGTCAATGGCTGGGGGCCAAGGGCACGGACTAACTGTGGCTCAGTGGATTGTTTCGGGTGGTTCCAAGAGTTAGGAACCACGATGCCTAAGATTGCTAAGTGTTGGGGCAAACTGGGCGCGGAACGTTGCCGATGGCGGGAAACAGAGCGTGCGGAATGGTGCAGCCCTTGCCTGTGCGGACCAAAGGTGGGCGTTGGGCAGTTGCTGGCAGTTACTAGCCAACTCAGCCTTGTTCTTAGTGGGTTCCTGATTTCGTGGACGTTCAGATCAGACCAACGGTTGGGTCTTGTCAACCGTAAACATGCCTATAAATAACTGGGTTAGGCAGATACTAAAGGGCAGAGAGTCTCAGATAGTGAGAATCATCCTTAGATGTTTTGCACGCCAGGTGTTTATGGAAATTCCTTGTAATCGTTATTGTGAAATACAAGGTTGGCTGTGTTGGCTGTAACTTGTGCGTGTGTTCATTTGTTTTGCCTAAGTGTTCTACATTTTGAATACTTGTGTGCAAGTGATTGTGTAGGCTGACTGGTAGTACGGCTTACCAGTGCCATTACGTGCGTGTTAGGTTAGTGAGAGTAAACACCTCGTAACAGCGTGGTATCAGAGCACGGCTCTGATCCATTAGACCGTGCTTTTGTTGTGTGTAATGACGGTTGGACACGAAAATACTGTTAAAGAGCGGTTGCAATGACAGGAACTTATGTTTGAGGACTTGATGCAGCGTCTGGGAGATGTTCCAGAGGGCTTCAATGTCGTGGAAGTTCTGTTGCATACCCGAGAGATGATCAATACCTTGACAGCGCAGATGGAGGAAACCAGGCAAACGGTCTCTTCCATTGGGGATGTTGAGACGCTGAGGAACGAAGTGACTTCGTCTCAGGCAAAGATCGCGGCTTTACAGTTGGAGATCGGTGTGTTGAAGAAGGCGGTTGGCTCTTCTAACACACAGACCATTTAGAAATCTTCGAAGGGAAAAATAAAAGTCCCAGAGCCGAAACCGTACGGAGTTAGAAAGATCTAAAAAATTTCTTGTTGGATGTCGAACAGTACTTCAAGGCTGTTGACATTCCAGAAAAGGAGAAGGTATCCATTGCATCAATGTACCTTAGCGGTGATGCAAAGCTGTGGTGGAGAACGGTGCAATCAGACTCCACCAGACCCAAGGTTGACACTTGGGATGTGCTGAAGGAGAAATTGAAGAAGCAATTCCTTCCCACGAATGTTTCGTGAAAAGTTCGAGACGCATTGTGGAACTTGAAGCAGAACAAGAGCGTACATGAGTACGTCGCTGAGTTCCAGGCGCTGATGTTGAATGTGAAGAAGATGTCTGAGGAAGACAGACTCTACACCTTCATCCTGGACTGGAGCCGTGGGTGCAGATGGAGTTGCGGAGACAGAATGTTCAGACCGTGTCTTAAGCACTCGCTGCCACAGAAAAGTTGATAAACTTCAAGTCCATGGGATCCAATTACAAGAAGAAGGAGAAGGGCAAGGACCTGAAAGGTGAACCGTTCGCAAAGAAGAAGGAAAAGAAGCAGTTGATGACAACGACCGAACCCAGCGGTACTTCTTCTGCCAAGGAGAAACAACCGCCAAATTCGAAGAAGTATGGCTGTTTTAATTGCGGAGGACCACACTTAGCCCGCAATTGTCCCAACAAAAGAAGGATCAGAACGTTAGTGTCTTGGTAGCCGAAAATGATGGTGATCAGTTGGAGATGTAGGACACACGGGTCAATCCCATGCAGTTCGTAAATGCCATCACAGGTACTAATGGTCTTATACCTCATAATGGTTTGACGTATGTGCAAGTTACGTTGAATGGTAACCAGATACTGGCGATGGTGGATACGGGAGCATCGCACAGTTGTGTGACGGAATGTAACGACCCCATTTTCCCCTAAGGCGAACCAGAGGGGTCAACGGGCCGCCTGCCCGGCTCTCGCCGGGATTCAGTCGATCACTACAGTCCTCAAACAAATACAAGATAAAATCTCAAATATAAATCAAATATATCAAAAGCGAAGCGTCCACGCTTCCACTGCACTACTCTGATCCTTGATCACAATAATAATACAGGAGGAAGTCCAAAACTTGACTATTACACATCCAATCAATTCTAAACGTTCAATACAATCCCAATATGAATGATTACACAAAAGGAAATCCAAGTTCAATCCATACATGAGCTAATCCAGGATTAAACACTACAAGCCCTTCCTTCGCCTTGAGCCCTGTGGAGGGGAATAAAACATTTTGGGGTGAGCTAGAAGCTCAGCGAGTAACCAATAAAATCAGTTATCAAATCAGTTTCACAATCATTCATTTCGAAAATGTCATGATTCAATCATTCAGTAATCAATGCACTTTCAATTCTCTCGTGAGCCAGTGAAATCATGGTACTTAGACGTCCAACGCTCCAAACAATCATTTAACACGAACATTTAACATTGAACAGT